>NW_028320510.1:0-10000 GCF_062004578.1 Staurois parvus | reverse complement strand
CTATCTATTATCTATCTATCTATCTATCTATCTATCTATCTATTATCTATCTATCTATCTATCTATCTATCTATCTATCTATTATCTATCTATCTATCTATTATCTATCTATCTATCTATCTATCTATCTATCTATCTATCTATTATCTATCTATCTATCTATCTATCTATCTATTATCTATCTATCTATCTATTATCTATCTATCTATCTATCTATTATCTATCTATCTATCTATCTATCTATCTATCTATCTATCTATCTATCTATCTATCTATCTATTATCTATCTATCTATCTATCTATCTATTATCTATCTATCTATCTATCTATCTATCTATCTATCTATCTATCTATCTATTATCTATCTATCTATCTATCTATCTATCTATCTATCTATCTATCTATTATCTATCTATCTATCTATCTATCTATCTATCTATCTATCATCTATCTATCTATCTATCTATCTATCTATCCATCCGCCTGTCTATCTATCTATCCCTCCCTTCCTACACCCAGAGCTGATCTCCAGACATTTGCCTCTTTTGCCTTGGCCAGGTCTCTTCACCCAGGAGCAGCAGATCTGGTTCCTGGAGTTCTATAAGAAGCTGTGCCGGTTGGGTCTTCACCAGGAGAACGGCCATAATGATAACCAGATCCAGAACATAGAGCTGGAGAAGAAATATTCTATGGTCAGGAAACACTGTGCATACAACTTTCCAGTGAGTCTGATTCTCCTGATAACAAATCCTTTTCTGGATAAAAGGAGAAGAAGGAGTTTATGTACTGACCCCCTGCAACACATTAGGTTGTCTTGATCTCTAACCCAAACCAATGATGTCTGTTGTATTTGTGTTTTTATGTACTTTTAAGTTACTTTTTTATTACACTCCCAACAGATACATAGCAACTGTAACATGAATATTTGGTATTTACCATTTGCAGACAGTAGGTGGTGTACTACAATATTGAGCTTCCTGATCCTCAGAAAACAGCTCTGCTGTAAAAAAAACAGGAGGTCTCACATTACACACACAGCTGAAGCAGAGAATAAAGTGTCATGGATGTTCCTGATAGTAAATGATTTTGTATAACACAGATTTTAATACTATAGCTAAAACCAATAAAAAACATCAGTTTATACATTTGTAAACAATGAAAAAGTAGTAAAACTCCCGTAAAATCAGTCCAGGGATACAGGGAGAGTTGGTGTTGGAGTTACAGGGAAGGTTGGTGTTGGGGTTACAGGGAAGGTTAGTGTTGGGGTTACAGGGAAGGTTAGTGTTGGGGTTACAGGGAGTGTTGGTGTTGGGGTTACAGAGAAGGTTAGTGTTGGGGTTACAGGGAGGGTCAGTGTTGGGGTTACAGGGAGGGTTAGTGTTGGGGTTACAGGGAGGGTTAGTGTTGGGGTTACAGGGAGGGTTAGTGTTGGGGTTACAGGGAGGGTTAGTGTTGGGGTTACAGGAAGGGTTAGTGTTGGGGTTACAGGGAGAGTTGGTGTTGGGATTACAGGGAGGGTTAGTGTTGAGGTTACAGGGAAGGTTAGTGTTGGGGTTACAGGGAGGGTTAGTGTTGGGGTTTCAGGGAAGGTCAGTGTTGGGGTTACAGGGAGGGTTAGTGTTGGGGTTACAGGGAAGGTTAGTGTTGGGGTTACAGGGAAGGTTAGTGTTGGGGTTACGGGAAAGGTTAGTGTTGGGGTTACAAGGAAGGTTAGTGTTGGGGTTATGGGAAAGGTTAGTGTTGGGGTTACAAGGAAGGTTAGTGTTGGGGTTATGGGAAAGGTTAGTGTTGGGGTTACAGGGAAGTTGTAGTGTTGGGGTTACAGGGAAGGTTAGTGTTGGGGTTACAGGGAGGGTTAGTGTTGGGGTTACAGATTAGGGCAGTGTTGGAGTTACAGGGAGGGTTAGTGTTGGGGTTACAGGGAAGGTCAGTGTTGGGGTTACAGGAAGGGTCAGTGTTGGGTTACAGGGAAGGTCAGTGTTGGGGTTACAGGGAGGGTTAGTGTTGGGGTTACAGGGAGGGTTAGTGTTGGGGTTACAGGGAGGGATAGTGTTGGGGTTACAGGGAAGGTCAGTGTTGGGGTTACAGGGAGGGTTAGTGTTGGGGTTACAGGGAGAGTTAGTGTTGGGGTTACAGGGAGAGTTGGTGTTGGGGTTACAGAGAGGGTTAGTGTTGGGGTTACAGGGAAGGTTAGTGTTGGGGTTACAGGGAAGGTCAGTGTTCGGGTTACAGGGAGAGTTGATGTTGGGATTACAGGGAGGGATAGTGTTGGGGTTACAGGGAAGATTAGTGTTGGGGTTATAGGGAGGGTTAGTGTTGGGGTTACAGGGAGGGTTAGTGTTGGGGTTACAGGGAGGGTTAGTGTTGGGGTTACGGGGGAGGGTTAGTGTTGGAATTACAGGGAGGGTTAGTGTTGGGGTTACAGGGAGGGTTAGTGTTGGGGTTACATGGAAGATCAGTGTTGGGGTTGCAGGTCAGGTTTGTGTTAGAGGTTGAGGTTCAGGAAGGGATGGTGTGAGAAGGGTCTCAGGGTAGAAGAATTCTTTCTGCTTCTCTCACCCCCCCCCCCCCCCCCAGCACTGACCTCCTGCCACTGAAGGATGGTATATGGAGCTTTTATTGCTCTGACCGTTCCTCGCTCCATCCAACACTGAAGAAGAAAGTCGGCTGGAATGACTCTCTGATTAGGATTGATGTGACTCCGGTATGAGAAATGACCGTTTTACCGATTTCTTCTCTTTTCCAGGCCATGGTTGTATTTGTCGGAGTGAAAAACTTCCACATAGAACTGTATGCAACCTTCTTCTGCCTGTGCCACGACCCGGACATGTCCGTCAGACACTCCATGGCTCTCGGCTTCTGTGAAGTGAGTATGAGACGGTCATGCCGGCTGTCTGTATCACGGTGTCCAATGGGATCCTTCTTTACAAAGGCCAAGAAGATGCATGAAAACCCCCAAAACCCGGAGCATAGGCGGAGCTGAGACCTAAAGTAGTCGATTTCTTTTCCCAGCCGATGATCGCTAAACGTGATTGGTTGCTTCAGACACGGGTTTCATCTGTGCCCCGAATTCCTAACGATTTTTTGAACGAAAATTGAAAACGTTCGTTCTGTAATCCGACGGCGCCACCAATGATTTCGAAAAACGATCGTTTTTCACAAATTTTCCAGCATGCCCGATAAACTAAATGGGGAGGAACCATGAAAATCGGCCACTGCCCCACTGACAGAGCGAAGATCGGTCAATTATTCTTAGGTCTGATTTTCAAACAAAAAATCGCTCGGAAATTGACCCGTGTATGGCCGGCCTTTGAAAACTTTTTTCTTGTTTTTTTTAGGTCTGTAAACTCTTAGGATCCAATGTGTATTTAATACATAAAGAACTAGTCGCTCTACTGCAGGATGACTCACTAGAGGTAAGAGGACCTGCGGGAAGTCACGTGCTTTGCTAAAAAATCGTTCTATTTATTTCCAGGTTATGTCGAGGTGATTGTAGTGTCAGAGCTCAGAGGATACATATGATTACCGTCAGATTGTGCAAGCACCCTACGGGCCAGTGCAGCTGCTATGGGGCCCAGGGTGGGAAGGGGGCCCAACTAAGGAGGTGATCGAGTGAACTTACAGAAAATCAATGTGCTTGTAAGGATAACAGATCCAGAGTTTGAACCCTGAACATGAGCGATCTTTGCTGACACATCTCCCGTTATTCCCTGCGTGTGAATACATTCATTGCCTTCAGAGCTTCTGGTCATCCTGATCGACTCTCTGACATTTGCACATGCTCGCCGCACAGCGCGCCCCCACCACAGAGACCGGGGTGTCACTGAGTTCTAACCATGGATGAGCTGCCCTAAAAGGACACGACCTGCCCCTACACCTGCTACCCTCCCTGCACACCCCATACACCCCGATCGCTGTGATAGCCTCTGATTGGCTATCACAGTGATCAGTCACTGTATTGCCCACTCCCCTTGGTTTTTTTCCCCTCTATGAATGGAGGAGAGAGATACATTGTATCATATACATTCTATTATACATTGTATCATTATATACATTCTATTATACATTGTATCATTATATACATCCTATTATACATTGTATCATTATATACATTCTAGTATACATTGTATCATTATATACATCCTATTATACAATATATCTTTATATACATTATATTATACATTGTATCATTATATACATCCTATTATACATTGTATCATTATATACATCCCATTATACATTGTATCATTATATACATTCTATTATACATTGTATCATTATATACATCCTATTATACATTGTATTATTATATACATTCCATTATACATTGTATCATTATATACATTCTAGTATACATTGTATCATTATATACATCATATTATACATTGTATCATTATATACATCCTATTATACATTGTATTATTATATACATTATATTATACATTGTATCATTATATACATCCTATTATACATTGTATCATTATATACATCCCATTATACATTGTATCATTATATACATCCCATTATACATTGTATCATTATATACATTATATTATACATTGTATCATTATATACATCCTATTATACATTGTATCATTATATACATTCCATTATACATTGTATCATTATATACATTCCATTATACATTGTATCATTATATACATCCTATTATACATTGTATCATTATATACATCCTATTATACATTGTATCATTATATACATTCCATTATACATTGTATCATTATATACATTCCATTATACATTGTATCATTATATACATCCTATTATACATTGTATCATTATATACATCCTATTATACATTGTATCATTATATACATCCTATTATACATTGTATCATTATATACATTCTATTATACATTGTATCATTATATACATCCTATTACACATTGTATCATTATATACATCCTATTATACATTGTATCTCACTAACTCATTGCATACAGAAAAAAAATGTTCTTTAAAAAAACCAAACAGATAAATATTTAAAAATAAAGAAAAATCCCCCGAGGTTTGACCTAGTTCAGTGTCAGGGTTAGTGTTAGGGTCAAAGGTCAGGATTTTTTAAAATTGGTATCAGTGTCAGTCAGTGTCAGTTAGTGTCAGTGTGTTTTAGGTAAAAACAAAACAAAACAAAATGCTCCCTATTGTTTCTGGGCCGTACTCCGGGTACAAACAACAAATAACACACATATATGGTATCGCTGCGATCGCCAAGAGCTGGAGAATTTATTTTGGGTTGTTCTTTGGTGGTCGGTTATGGTAGTAACAAGAAACACAGCTAAATGAAAAAATAATATTTTTTTTTTACTATTTTGGGCCAGTTTTCCTTTGTTAATAAAATAAAAATCAGGAGCTATCCATTACCATTTACCACCAAATGAAAGCCCAATTTGTCCTGAAAAAAACGCGGTATAATCCACCCGGATGTACGAAGTAGTTGTGGTGATATAGACGGTTTTACTAACACAGGTCAAAGTTGTAAAATTGTGCTTAGGCATTAAGATTTGTTTTGCCCTCAGGCGGGAAGGGGTTAAGCTGCTTTCTGAGGAACAATGATACAGAGATGCTATCCTCCAATTACCACCTTTAAAGTCTTGGAAATGTAATGTTTAATTTTGTATTCAGCCAGCAGGTGGAGCTGGGGGGCTCTTTTTCACATGTTGTTTACAGTGCTAAATAGCTTAAGCTGAAATCTCTGGGGTCGCAGTTAGAAATAAAGAATGGATGAAAGTATTGACTTTTCCTATGTCAGTCCTAAGCTGACGAAAAGATTTGGGCTGGAGTTTGGCTTTAACAACGGCCTCTTTTTTTTTTTTGCAGGTTCTGGACGGGTTAATAGACCAACTTCCGGAAACTCTGGAGCTCATGACAAGCGGAGGCGACAACTCAGGGCTAGATAACAAGGTCAGCACTGACGCCAAGATGGCTGAATGTCAACAGGGGTGATGGCCGGGATTTTTATAGGTGTCAAAAAGCTGACCATTTGTTGCTAAGGCAAGACTTGACCAACCAATCCAGTTATGGGGGCTCTATGGTGAGGACAGTTTTTGATTGAACAACTTCCCAGAGCTCCATAAAGGAGTCCATGCTGAACCTGAACCCAAGAGACGTGCCTAGTGCCCTGATGGCCGTAAAAGCCAACTCCATCCACTGTTGATGAGTATTGGATGGTGGTCATGGAGGTCTCTGAACTATGACTATGTCCCATCATGGCCACACGATGATAGCGCTCCAGCTGCCACCATATTTCTTCTGTTCCTTACCATATCCCAGGGGTAGGCCACCTTGGCCAGCTGTGGTGACATTACAAAATCCCATCATGCCACTGCCTCTGAGTCAAGCCTTGCACTGCCCCATGGGACTTGTAGTTCCTCAAGAGCTGGAGGGCCATAGTTTGGAGACCTCTCCTTAGATGCCCTCTGATTGTGTATACCAGGGCGGGTACATAGTAGGAGCATGTATAAGCTGGTCTGGTTTTGCATTTGCAGGCAATGTTTGGAACACACTCGGGGTAATGTGTGTGTGTGTGGGGGGGGTGTTTCCTCACTCCCCCCGGTCCGTGTAACTCATAAGTTCCACTCGTTTCTATGTTTCCTGTTGTACCTCTGAATTCCACGACACCCGGCATCACCCAACCTTACCGATGGCTGGGCTGTCAGGGTGTAAGAGAAGACCAGTTGGCCAGCTGACACCTGCGCATGTGCACACCTGACTCCGACTCCAGGTCTAGATCCGTGCACCAATATCTGCGCATGTGCACACCTGGCTGTGACTCCAGGTCTAGATCCATGCACCAATATCTGCACATGTACACACCTGACTCCGACTCCAGGTCTAGATCCATGCACCAATATCTGCGCATGTGCACACCTGACTCCGACTCCAGGTCTAGATCCGTGCACCAATATCTGCGCATGTGCACACCTGACTCTGACTCCAGGGCTAGATCCGTGCACCAATATCTGTGCATGTGCACACCTGACTCTGACTCCAGGTCTAGATCCGTGCACCAATATCTGCGCATGTGCACACCTGACTCTGACTCCAGGTCTAGATCCGTGCACCAATATCTGCGCATGTGCACACCTGACTCTGACTCCAGGTCTAGATCCGTGCACCAATATCTGTGCATGTGCACACCTGACTCCGACTCCAGGTCTAGATCCGTGCACCAATATCTGCGCATGTGCACACCTGACTCTGACTCCAGGTCTAGATCCGTGCACCAATATCTGTGCATGTGCACACCTGACTCTGACTCCAGGTCTAGATCCGTGCACCAATATCTGCGCATGTGCACACCTGACTCTGACTCCAGGTCTAGATCCGTGCACCAATATCTGTGCATGTGCACACCTGACTCTGACTCCAGGTCTAGATCCGTGCACCAATATCTGCGCATGTGCACACCTGACTCTGACTCCAGGTCTAGATCCGTGCACCAATATCTGCGCATGTGCACACCTGACTCCGACTCCAGGTCTAGATCCGTGCACCAATATCTGTGCATGTGCACACCTGACTCCGACTCCAGGTCTAGATCCGTGCAACAATATCTGCGCATGTGCACACCTGACTCTGACTCCAGGTCTAGATCCGTGCACCAATATCTGCGCATGTGCACACCTGACTCCGACTCCAGGTCTAGATCCGTGCACCAATATCTGTGCATGTGCACACCTGACTCCGACTCCAGGTCTAGATCCGTGCAACAATATCTGTGCATGTGCACACCTGACTCCGACTCCAGGTCTAGATCCATGCACCAATATCTGCGCATGTGCACACCTGACTATGACTCCAGGTCTAGATCCATGCACCAATATCTGCGCATGTGCACACCTGACTGTGACTCCAGGTCTAGACCCATGCACTAATATCTGCGCATGTGCACACCTGACTCCGACTCCAGGTCTAGATCCGTGCAACAATATCTGCGCATGTGCACACCTGACTATGACTCCAGGTCTAGATCCATGCACCAATATCTGCGCATGTGCACACCTGGCTGTGACTCCAGGTCTAGACCCATGCACTAATATCTGCGCATGTGCACACCTGACTCCGACTCCAGGTCTAGATCCGTGCAACAATATCTGCGCATGTGCACACCTGACTATGACTCCAGGTCTAGATCCATGCACCAATATCTGCGCATGTGCACTCCTGACTGTGACTCCAGGTCTAGACCCATGCACTAATATCTGTGCATGTGCATACCCGACTCTGACTCCAGGTCTAGATCCGTGCACCAATATCTGCGCACGTGCACACCTGACTGTGACTCCAGGTCTAGATCCGTGCACCAATATCTGCGCATCTGCACACCTGGCTGTGACTCCAGGTCTAGATCTGTGCACCAATATCTGCGCATGTGACAGTGCCCATGTCAGCTGGTCAGCTGGCCTTCTCTTGTATTGTTCCCTCCTTAAAGAAACACCATCACAGTCACACCTGAGAGTTTTGTAGTTCGAAGCTCCAAAACGCTGGAGGGAAAAAAAAATTTTTTCTCAATGGAGAGGGTTCATATCTCCACGTCAAGTCACCAGAAGCCAAACGCCTGAAGCTCAAAACATTTCTGGAGCTTTTTCTGGAGCTCGAATCAGGCAGATTGCTGTGTTTTTGAAACATTTTTTCCCCCAGATTTTCATGTTTTTTTTGATTGATGATTTTCTGCTCAAATGCAATAAATAAATAAAAAATAAATAGATACATAAATACAGTATTATTGCTATTAATAATAATAATGTCAAATAAAATACATACATAAATAAAAATAATAATAATAAATAAATAAAATAAATAAACTCTAACCCTAAACCCTAATATTACTCTGTTACCCTAACCCTTAACCTAAAAAAAAAATAAAACAATAAATAATAATATTAATATAAAAAATAACCCTATCCCCAAACCCTAATATCCCTAACCCCTAACCTAACAAAATAAATAATAATAATAAATATATAAAATAAAGAAATGAACCCCTAACGCCCTAACAAAACTTTTTTAAAAAACGTTTACATAAATAAATAATAAACAATTTAACCCCTAACCGAAAAAAAATTTGAAAAAAAAAAAAGATTGCATAAATAAATAATAAATAAATAATTTAACCCCCAACCAAAAAAAAAAAATTAATAAATAATTTAACCCCCAACCAAAAAAAAAAATTAATACATAATTTAACCCCCAACCAAAAATGTAAAATAAAATTAAATAAATATATATATACACACACACACACACATATATATATATACACACACACACACACACATATATATATATATATATATATATATATATATATGAGATAGATAAATATAATAAATCCTGTATAATAACAATACTTTGCTGCTATATTTTTCAGCTTTTTAATCTGCTTTTATTATATAAATATATATTTTATATATATAATAAGAGCGGATGAAAAAGCTGAAAAACATAGCAAATTATTGTTATTATTATACAGGATTTATATAGCGCCAACAGTTTGCTCTAATATATACAATATTTTTCTCTACTGGCTAATAAAAAAACCGCCAAAGCTCAAAAATACTTTAAAAATGCTGCACAAAACTGCTAAAAAAACGCGCATACAAATGAAAAAAAAAAACGCATTCAATGCTCAAGTGTGAATGCATTCTTAGTGGGGAGGGGAACATTGTCTCTTTAATGACGACACCCATCCACCCCTCACCCATCTGGACATGCGTTTCGGAAGGCTCGCAACTGGCGTCCCTGCTTGGAATCCTGGTCAGGACACTATCTGCATGGAGTTTGCATGCTCTCCCCATGCTTGCGTTGAATTTGTTTGGGTTTCCTCTGGGTCCTCTGATTTCTTTCCACAGCCCAAAGGCACGCTGGTGGGTTAATTGGCCCTAGCATGTGCAGGCATGTGCCATAGGGACTGTAGATTGTAAGCTCCTTGACCGCGGGGACTGATGTGAAGGTGAAGATCTGTGTACATTGGTCT
>NW_028320509.1:0-130055 GCF_062004578.1 Staurois parvus | reverse complement strand
CTTACTTTGCAGCCCAGGGATATACCCCATGAATCATGAAGCGTTGAGATTCTCACTTCTGCATGCTGTGTCTTTGCATGTGTTTTACATGTATGTTCTGTACATATCTTCCAGAAGGTGATACCCACTAACGTGTTCAGATGGGTACAGCTCAATGTATAAAAAGGGGGCAACATGCACATTCCAAAATATTTTATTCACACTTTAGTTCTCTGCCTACAGGAAAGCTTAAGCCATACATGGAACGAAATTCGGCCAGTTCAGCAGGGACCAGCCTATCCCACTCCATGTATGGGCAAGCCATGTGCAAGTACATGGGTACAACCAACCTGTGAGATTTTTGGCATGCGATTACCGCCGATGGCTATAGCCAATAACAAAGGAAGAAAAAAATAAATAAATAAAATGGGTAACAAATCGGTGAAATACCTTTGCCTGCAGATTTTGCATAGATTTTTCATAGGTCTTTGGAAGAGCCCTCTGGTGGTTGCAGAGAAGAGCCACAGCCCGGTTGGCACGGTTGTAGGACAAGATTTTGGCTGCTACGTTGTCCTCCGCTGTTCACAAATAGCAGAACAGGATACATGAACCAGAACACACAGGTATGGTATGAAAAATCGTACGAAAACAAACTTCGTAAAGTCACCACTAATTTTCTTTTTAAAGTGATACTAAACCCCAGACCCCGCAGTCCCTAGATCCGCTCTCCCCGGACCCCGCAGTCCCTAGATCCGCTCTCCCCGGACCCCGCAGTCCCTAGATCCGCTCTCCCCGGACCCCGCAGTCCCTAGATCCGCTCTCCCCGGACCCCGCAGTCCCTAGATCCGCTCTCCCCGGACCCCGCATGCCCTAGATCCGCTCTCCCCGGACCCCGCATGCCCTAGATCCGCTCTCCCCGGACCCCGCATGCCCTAGATCCCGCTCTCCCCGGACCCCGCATGCCCTAGATCCGCTCTCCCCGGACCCCGCATGCCCTAGATCCGCTCTCCCCCCCGGACCCCGCATGCCCTAGATCCGCTCTCCCCGGACCCCGCATGCCCTAGATCCGCTCTCCCCGGACCCCGCATGCCCTAGATCCGCTCTCCCCGACCCCGCATTCCTAGATCCGCTCTCCCCGGACCCCGCATTCCTAAGATCCGCTCTCCCCGGACCCCGCATTCCCTAGATCCGCTCTCCCCGAACCCCGCATTCACTATATTCGCTCTCCCTGGACCCCGCATTCCCTAGATCCGCTTTCCCCGGACCCCGCAGTCACTAGATCCGTTCTCCCCGGACCCCGCAGTCACTAGATCCGCTCTCCCCGGACCCCGCAGTCACTAGATCCGCTCTCCCCGGACCCCGCATTCCCTAGATCCGCTCTCCCGGACCCCGCAATCACTAGATCCGCTCTCCCGGACCCCGCAGTCACTAGATCCGCTCTCCCCGGACCCCGCATTCACTATATCCGCCCTCCCCGGACCCCGCATTCACTATATCCGCTCTCCCCGGACCCCGCATTCACTATATCCGCTCTCCCCGGACCCCGCATTCACTTATCCGCTCTCCCCGGACCCCGCATTCACTATACCCGCTCTCCCCGGACCCCGCATTCACTATATCCGCTCTCCCCGGACCCCGCATTCCCTATATCCGCTCTCCCCGGACCCCGCATTCCCTATATCCGCTCTCCCCGGACCCCGCATTCCCTATATCCGCTCTCCCATTCAGAGCGTAAGTCAGCGATGGACAGAGGAGCTCATGGCTGCTAGAAGATGCTTTGAACTGCTGAGACAGATAGTTCTGTATGGGGCTGTGCTGTGCTCTCTGTACTGCTGTGACTTGTAGTTCTGCATTGTTTGTGTGGTCGGGACTTTCCTCTACCCTCTGCTTTTCAGTCAACTGCTGCCTGTGTGGTCTTGAAGCTGCAGCCAGGATACAGCCCTCCAAGGACCCGTGATGAGTTGGTGAAGGACCTCTGCCCTCTGGACCTCCTTCTCCATGCCACTCTGCCTAGACTTCCTCTGCTGAGGACACTGTTGGCTGGCGAGACCCAGAATTGCTGCCCAGTGCTCATGGACTTTGCTGTACCAGTTTTTGGCTCGATACTCACTGGGCCCAGATTGTTTCTCTTTGACTCTGGACTAGGCTCTGCTGTACTAGAGTACCATCCTGTGCCAAGGACTTCGCCCCTGTTATGCTGGATCCCTGTCCATTCCTGCGGTGTGCCCAGTTCCTTGTGTGGAATAACCCTTTGCCTGCCAGGACTCTGCCACCTCTGCTGTGTGCCCAGCCTGTGTTACAGTCTTATCCCTTTGTCTGCTGGAGTCCTCCCATCCCTGTAGTCTGTTCAGCCCTGTGTTACGGATTTAACACTTTGCCCGCTAAAACTCTGCTATCCCTTCTGTGTGCCAGCCCCATGTTGCGGACTTAGCTCTTTGTCTACCAGGACTCTGCTTCCCCTGCCTTTCAATAAAAGTCTTGCGTGTACTTCTTCTCTCTGAGTGTGTTCCGCTCCACCCATACCTCCGTTACAACAGTACATATATCCCCCAAATGTCAGGACGGTACATATATCCCCCAAATGTCAGGACGGTACATATATCCCCCAAATGTCAGGACGGTACATATATCCCCCAAATGTCAGGACAGTACATATATCCCCCAAATGTCAGGACGGTACAGATATCCCCCAAATGTCAGGACAGGACAGATATCCCCCAAATGTCAGGACAGTACAGATATCCCCCAAATGTCAGGACGGTACAGATATCCCCCAAATGTCAGGACGGTACAGATATCACCCAAATGTCAGGACAGTACAGATATCCCCCAAATGTCAGGACGGTACAGATATCCCCCAAATGTCAGGACGGTACAGATATCCCCCAAATGTCAGGACGGTACAGATATCCCCCCAAATGTCAGGACAGTACAGATATCCCCCAAATGTCAGGACGGTACAGATATCCCCCAAATGTCAGGACGGTACAGATATCCCCCAAATGTCAGGACGGTACAGATATCCCCCAAATGTCAGGACAGTACAGATATCCCCCCAAATGTCAGGACAGTACAGATATCCCCCAAATGTCAGAACAGTACAGATATCCCCCAAATGACCCCCTTTTTGCAAAGTACACGGTCCAACGTATTTCATCGAGGTTTTTGAAGTTGTACGTTTGTCATAATTTTTCGGAAAATGAAGAAATTAAAAAAATAATTTCACAATTTTTTTTTTCTTTTACATACTGTCACCAGTGCAGTGCAGCGTCATCATATAACTGGTGTGGCGGTGATCAGGGACACTGACAGGTGACAGCACAGAAAAAAAAAAATTTTTTTTTCTTCATTTTTTACTTTCTTTTATTTTATTACAGTTTTTCTCTTTAAGATTTTTTTTTCCATATTGCACTATGACCAAAGTAGTATAATGTTACCATAGTAACATTGTACTACTTTGGGGAAGTGATCAGTATTTTTTTTTTTTTACACAATTTGATTGCTTATAGCAAAGAATTTCTTTGCTATAAGCAAGCATTTAACTAAATGAAATCGATTCATTCAGGTTTTTTTTTGTTGTGATTAGAGCTGTGATTGGCCACGGCTAATCACATGACGCAGATGGACTGTGACTGGCCCAGCCTGTGCATGTGATCGCTGTGACCATTCACAGGTAGGACACACTTGTATACAATGGATGGCATGAAAGGAAGCCATCCATTGTATACAACTGTCATGTGACCTGCTGTGATTGGTCACAGCAGATCACATGGTACCGGCAACGGGGGCGGTACACAGATCTGTCCTTGGCTGTGTAAGAGGTACATGGCCCGTGACAGATCCCGCCACAGCACGGCCCTGCGGACACATGCAAAGCATGATCCGGACAGGACGTCATAGGACGCCTTCCCGGAGGGACCAAGTGCTCGTCCGGCCATCATTGGACCTGGTTAACAAAACCATCCACCAATCAGAGTGAAATAAAATGAGCCCGGCCCAGCCCCATGATGCCATGTTCTCTCCAAAAATGCATTCAAATCAATGTAAACAGAAACATTATAAACTGCGAAAATAAATAAACCATAAACCAATCAGATGTGTACAAAACTGCATTCCCGGGGATAGAAACATTGTGGTCACATGTGTATCATAGGCCTCCCCGGATTGTAATCCAGTGTCAGCTGAAAGCAGGGCCAATCAGCCCAGCTCCATAGAGGAGGGGCCACTCACCATTGGTCAGTTCTTTCAGCTGGTTCTGCAGGGTAATGGAGGCGTTATAGGTTCGGAACACCTTGGCAGTCAGTCCGTCCATCAGATCCTGGAGATGTTTGTTTAGTGTGGAGGTCTGGAAGGGAAATGAAGGTTCACACAAGAGATCTTCACTCAGACTACAGGAAACAGGATCAAGTGAAAGGGTAAGTTCACCAACATGTAACATGTTATATATCCATACTCAGGGTTTAACATGTTACGAACGGACCGGCCCCGCAACCAACCCCCCCACCCCTGTTGTGACAGCTAGTCGGTGATCATCTCCTCCACTGACACCAGGGAGACCACTTCCTGTTATCTCACATACCGTATTTTTCGCTCCATAAGACGCACTTTTTTCCCCCCAAAAAAGGGGGGGAAATGTCAGTGCGTCTTATGGAGCGAAAATGGAGCGGCCGGTCCGGTATTTCCACCGCCGCCGTGTCAGAATACCGGGCCGGCCGCTCAACTCTGCAGCGGGACCTTATAGAGATGACTGCTGACCTTTGGGGAGGGGGGGGGGAGGTACCTGAATTTGACAGATACCCGCTCCCACTTCCGTGGAGTTGTTCTTTCATCTTACCTGTTCCTCTAGCAAGCGGCGCGGTCTTCCCGGCTTCTGTAGTGTGGGCATGACAGCCAGGTGCCAAGTGCGCATGCGCAAGAAGCGGTGCTTTTTGTGAATGGTAAGGCGGTACCTGGGACACATGACAGATCCCAGAAGCCGCCGGACCAATCACAAAGCGCAAGTGCTTCTCGCTCATGCGCACTGGGCACCCGGCTGTCATGCCGAGCGCCATTACGGAAGCCGGGAAGACAGCGCGCGGCTGGATAGAGGAACAGGTAAGATGAAAGAACAACTCCGCGGAAGTAAGAGCGGGTATCTGTCAAATTCAGGTACCCGCTCCCCCCCCTCCCCAAAGGTCAGCAGTCATCCCCTGTGCTGTCCGCAGTCTCTGGTCATCCCTGTGCTGTCCGCAGTCTCTGGTCATCCCTGTACTGTCCGCAGTCTCTGGTCATCCCCTGTACTGTGTCTGCAGTCTCTGGTCATCCCTGTACTGTGTCCGCAGTCTCTGGTCATCTCCTGTACTTTGTCCGCAGTCTCTGGTCATCTCCTGTACTGTGTCCGCAGTCTCTGGTCATCTCCTGTACTATGTCCGCAGTCCCTGGTCATCTCCTGTACTGTCCGCAGTCTCTGGTCATCCCTGTACTGTGTCCGCAGTCTCTGATCATCCCTGTACTGTGTCCGCAGTCTCTGGTCATCCCTGTACTGTGTCCGCAGTCTCTGGTCATCCCTGTACTGTGTCCGCAGTCTCTGGTCATCCCTGTACTGTGTCTGTAGTCTATGACCATCTCCTGTACTGTGTCCGCAGTCTCTGGTCATCTCCTGTACTGTCCGCAGTCTCTGGTCATCCCTGTACTGTGTCCGCAGTCTCTGATCATCCCTGTACTGTGTCCGCAGTCTCTGGTCATCCCTGTACTGTGTCCGCAGTCTCTGATCATCCCTGTACTGTGTCCGCAGTCTCTGGTCATCCCTGTACTGTGTCCGCAGTCTCTGGTCATCTCCTGTACTGTGTCCGCAGTCTCTGGTCATCTCCTGTACTGTGTCCGCAGTCTCTGGTCATCTCCTGTACTGTGTCCGCAGTCTCTGGTCATCTCCTGTACTGTGTCCGCAGTCTCTGGTCATCTCCTGTACTGTGTCCGCAGTCTCTGGTCATCTCCTGTACTGTGTCCGCAGTCTCTGGTCATCTCCTGTACTGTGTCCGCAGTCTCTGGTCATCTCCTGTACTGTGTCCGCAGTCTCTGGTCATCTCCTGTACTGTGTCCGCAGTCTCTGGTCATCTCCTGTACTGTGTCCGCAGTCTCTGGTCATCTCCTGTACTATGTCTGCAGTCCATTAGTTCAGAATTTTTTTTTTCCTGTTTTCTGCCTCTAAAACCTAGGTGCGTCTTATGGAGCGAAAAATACGGTATATATTCCTATTATTATAGCCAAATTTACCACCCTAACTCCTCCCACAGTTACCCCCCTAACTCCTCCCACAGTTTTTACACTACATAGACAGTAATATACGGAAACGTGCGGATTGTTCCCGATTGGTGTGCTATCACTTTGTGGAACGTTTCGTCGAATGGTTCACAAAATATTGGCGTTTTTGTGGTGAAATTGGTCCCATAGGAATGAATGGCGGAATGTTCAAAACTAGAGTGGGAGCCGACAAAAGCTAGAGTGTGAGCTGAAAAATCAGGACATGATTTCTAAACTGCCATCACTCCCTCATTTTCAAGCCCACCTACACAAATCTTATATCAAAACGTTCAGCTATCCCCGCTGCCACTAAAAATGTCCACGGCTAAGCCATAGTCCTGATAGTTTTCACAACATGACCATTTGTTTGCAACTCACGCCGCCCATTGACATTTATTGAAACTCCACTCTAGCCACCTCAAATTTGAAGGGCAATTTCTAAACTGCGACTGGTCCTTCATTATTAATATTTCAGAGACATCCTATGCATCAAAATGTAGGTCTGGGTCTTGTGATTCTCACAATATAAAGCTCTTCGCTGTAGGATTTATTTGGTAGCAGGCAGCAGAGTGACAAAAGCTAGAGTGTGAGTTGTAGACTACTGGTGGAGGCAAGAACACTTCTACAAATTCTGGGGAAATTGTGTAGTTTTCTAATTTTGAATTATCATTCAAATTTCGAACATTAGTAGGGCTGCAGCAAAGGCTGATATTCGTGCAGCCATTAACCCCTCGCCTACCGGGCACTTATACCTCCCTCCTTACCAGGCCAATTTTCAGCTTTCAGCGCTGTTGCACTTTGAATGACAATTGCGCGGTCATGCAACAATATACCCATATGAACTTTGTATCATTTTTTTCTCACAAATAGAGCTTTCTTTTGGTGATATTTACTTGCCGCTGGGTGTTTTACTTTTTGCGCTATAAACAAAAAAAAAAGAGCCAATAATCTGAAAAAAAAAAAAAGTTTTTCTTTTTTTCTATTATAAAATTTTGCAAACAGGTAATTTTTCTCCTTCACTATGTGTGTTGGTGAGGTTGCACTGATGGGTACTGATAGTCGGCACTAAAAGGTGGCACTGACTGGCATCACTGCTGGGCACAGGTGGGTGGCACTGCTGGGCACCGATCATCAGGGCACTGATAATCGGTGCCGATCCCCGCTCAGACAACTGCCGGTTCTCGGAAATACTTTCCTCATGCTCTGACAGCGTGAAGAAAGTGCAGCCGAGATCCGGCAATTGCATTTCCCGGTGATCACCAGGTAAAAGGCCGCTGTGATTGGCCTTTTACCACATCACGTGATCAGCTGTGTCCATGGGACACAGCAATCGCCGGGTGCACGCAGGAGAGCGCGTACTGGGATGACATAGGCCCTCCCAGAACCGACCGGCCGCAGTGCAGCAGTCATTCGGCTATCTGCGGTCGGCAACTAGTTAAAGAGAAGCCCCCCCTCCCAAAAATTAAAAGTCAGCAGCTTCTCGCTTTACCTTTTGCTGCGTCTTTTCTTTCTTCCTATTTTATCATCTTGATTCTCCCCCCCCCCTTTTCTTTCTCTTTTCTTTCCTTTCTTTCATTTTTTTTTTTCTTCTGTTTTGGATGCTGTTCCTGCTTATGTATAACAGGCTGGTCTGATTGTATTGACTCCCAATCCAGTGTATTACACAATGCTGTTCTTGTGGTTGGCAATTTATTTCATATGTAACTGGACTGAACCTGGTTCGTGGTTTTTTGTAGTGGCATCCACCTACTTGCCTTATTATTGTCTGTATGTCCTGTGAAAGTTTTATATAAAGAATGTTCAAAAAACAAAACAAAAAAAAGTCATCAGCTACAAATCCTGTAGCTGCTGACTTTTAATATTAACCCCTTCACGCCGGCTACACGCAAATGCGCAGCCTCCCGGCGTCTGGGCCTTGACGCTGAGCGCTTGCACATTTGTGTGCAATTAAGAAAAATATATGTGCTGAAAGTGCGCTCCCAGCACACATGTCCGGTACTCACGGAAAGGTCCCGATCTCCTCTTTCAATCGGGACCTTTCCCGATCATGTGACCGCCGTGACGGCGAATCACGGCGATCACATGACCTTAAAACTTGACCCCGCCTCCCGGCTTCTGAAACCCTTAAAGGACCGTGAGGCCCCGGCGCCAAGGGGTTAAGGCACTTACCTGTCCCTGGATCCAGCGGTGTCCGCATTCCCAGCCGATTCTTCAATCGTCTTGACGAAGGGAAAGACAGTAAAGCCTTGCGGCTTCAGCCGGTTTCCTATTGCGTATGTGCGAATTGCACTGCACTTTGTGAATGGGCCGCAGTCCTCTTTAAAAACATCCCAGGGGATGCGGGGGGGGGA
The DNA here is from genome assembly GCF_062004578.1 of Staurois parvus. NCBI lineage: Eukaryota > Metazoa > Chordata > Amphibia > Anura > Ranidae > Staurois > Staurois parvus. Next base: position 121,446 of record NW_028320509.1, on the reverse strand, counting down.
AAGGGGAAGGGCAACTTTTGTCAAATGTGCAGACAAGAGGAGCTTCCACTTTTGCATGGAACTCAGCTTTAAATTTGAGTGATTGGAAATTTAAAAAAAAAGTAATTTCTAATGATGGGAGAATCGTGCGAGAAATATAGTTAAAAAAAATGATTTCTGGAAAGAAAAGAAGATTCCCGGCCACAAAACTTCTGAGGTAAAACTGAAGGCTTGGTTGGTCGAATTTCGAAATCAATGGTGGCACCATCTAATCACAAAACGATCTTAATTTTCGATTTTTGACAAATCGTTCAGAATTCGAGCCATGTATAGCCTGCATTAAGATGCCTTTGAATGCATAAAGTGTGGATGGGTTAAGGCTAGGTTCACATATGTGTGGGTGGTGCGGCTTCAGATCACCCGCACCGAGGAATGTGGACCCGCGGGCGGGTACCCTTAGTTCTAATGGCACGCCGCTGCACTGGAAAACGCAACCGTACTGGGAACCTCGGTTGCGTTTTCAGAAGACGTGCAGGGACTATTTCCTTCCCTGCATGTCACAGGGCACGGGAGTCCACTCAAACGAATGGGCTCTCGTGCCGTGCAAAACGCGGCCCGCGCGACCGCATGTATGCGAACCGGGGGTTTGGTTTCCACCCAAAAGGCGAAGTTCCGCTTTAAAGATTGGTTCCCCACTCCCCATTAAAGATTGGCACCTTTGGAGAGTGGGTACCCGAATTTGACAGGTACCCGCTCCCACTTCCGCTGCGATCACCTAGGCGAACGGAAGCGGAAGTTTTCCCCCCTCCCTCCCTGTAGTCTTCTGGGACACGTGACAGGTACCAGAAGACGACGGGGCCATTCAGGAAGTTCAGCGCTACTCGCGCATGTGCAGTGGGCACCCGGCTGTGAAGCCGCAAACTGTCACAGCCGGGTGCCCACACTGCTGCCACCTGGAACACAGGACGGCCGGTGAAACGGGCTGTGGGGAGGACACCATGGGTGGCTGTTTTATTAACTGCCCCCCGCTCTCCATAACACGTAATGACGGGCACAAGGATGTTCTCTCGTTCTGGGAGGACATCATACGACATCCTCCCATTCTACCCTCGGACACACCAGATCACCGATCAATGGCAATAGCCGAAGATGTCAGCTCGGTCATGTGATCAGCTGTGTCCAATCACAGGTGATCACATGTAAATAGGGAAATGCCGATTATCGGTATCTCTCTCCTCACGAGCTGTCACGCTGACAGAGGAGAGCTGGTAATCGGTTTTACTCAGAGGGGACATGTACACTGATCATCAGGGCACTGATGATCAGTGTGCCCTGATGATCAGTGTAGCCCCAGCAGTGCCACAAGTCAGTGTCCATCAGTGCCAGTGCTCATCAATGCCACCTGCCAGTGCCCATCAGTGCACATCAATGCCATATATCACTGCCCATCTGAGCTACCTTTAAGTGTTACCCATCAGTGCCAGTTAGTGCCACCCCTCAATGCCAGTCAGTGCCAACCTAACAGTGCCAGTCAGTGCCAACCTAACAGTGCCAGTCAGTGCCAACCTAACAGTGCCAGTCAGTGCCAACCTAACAGTGCCAGTCAGTGCCAACCTAACAGTGCCAGTCAGTGCCAACCTAACAGTGCCAGTCAGTGCCAACCTAACAGTGCCACCTATCAGTGACATATATGCTTTCCTATATATGCTGTCTTTCAGTGCTTATCAGTGATGCTTATCAGTGCCACCTACCAGTGCCTCCTCATCAGTGCCACCTATCAGCGTCCATCAGTGCAGCCTATCAGTGCCCATCACTGCAGCCTCATTAGCGCAAATCAGTGAAGGAGAAAAATCACTTATTTACAAAATTTTAGAAGAAAAACGAAGAAACGTTTTTTTTCCCAAACTTTTCAGTGGTGTTTGGTTTGTTTAGCAAAAAATAAAAAACCCCGAGGTGATTAAATACCACCAAAATAAAGCTCTGTCACAAAAAATGATAGAAATTTCATATGAGTACAGTGTTGCATGACCGCGCAATTGTCATTCAAAGTGAGACAGCGCTGAAAGCTGGCCTGGGCAGGAAGGGGGTATAAGTGCCCTGTAGGTGAGTGGTTAAAAGTCAGCAGCTACAGTTTTTTTTTTTTACAGTGTGAGTGGAACTCCAATTTAAGCAGCGAAACTCCAACATGTAGCCTCAGGATAACGGCACATCACTTGCCGCAAGTGAGGGAGCACTGGAAAAGGTCTGGGGTTTTTGGTTACCTAATGATCGACTTATGTTGAACAGGAAGGGCAACAAACAAATCGAAATTTGGCCGGCTCAGCAGGGACTTCTGATACGTCTACGCCCAGTTACTATCGGCCTCTGTTGCTTTTCTCAGCCTCCTCCTTACACAGACACCGAGCATCAGTGCATAGGGCATGCCAATGACATTTTACAATGTGTTACTTGAAGTCTGTTTTTCTGCCCACCCCCCTTTTTTTTGGTGTTTTGACTTCTGTCTTTTCCATGCATATTGCAATAAAACACAACCTCTGGGGTGAACGATGGTGTGAACTACAAACAAGGACACTCTGCCTGATCTTGCACTTTGACTGTGCTGAGCAACGCAGCCCAGCGGTGGTGATGGGAACGAGCCCTCAGGATTGGTGGGCCTTCCCTACGGACAGTCTTTGCTGTGCCTTATGATTTACATTTTTTTCTTAGAGGATTTAACCACTTCCAGTCCGGACGCTTTCCCCCCCTTCCAGTCCGGACGCTTTCCCCCCCTTCCAGTCCGGACGCTTTCCCCCCCTTCCAGTCCGGACGCTTTCCCCCCCTTCCAGTCCGGACGCTTTCCCCCCTTCCAGTCCGGACGCTTTCCCCCCCTTCCAGTCCGGACGCTTTCCCCCCCTTCCAGTCCGGACGCTTTCTCCCCCTTCCAGTCCGGACGCTTTCCCCCCCTTCCAGTCCGGACGCTTTCCCCCCTTCCAGTCCGGACGCTTTCCCCCCCTTCCAGTCCGGACGCTTTCCCACCCTTCCAGTCCGGACGCTTTCCCCCCCTTCCAGACCGGACGCTTTCCCCCCCTTCCAGACCGGACGCTTTCCCCCCCTTCCAGTCCGGACGCTTTCCCCCCCCTTCCAGTCCGGACACTTTCCCCCCTTCCAGTCCGGACACTTTCCCCCCCTTCCAGTCCGGACACTTTCACCCCCTTCCAGTCCGGACACTTTCCCCCCCTTCCAGTCCGGACACTTTCCCCCCCTTCCAGTCCGGACACTTTCCCCCCCTTCCAGTCCGGACACTTTCCCCCCCTTCCAGTCCGGACACTTTTCCCCCCTTCCAGTCCGGACACTTTTCCCCCCTTCCAGTCCGGACACTTTCCCCCCCTTCCAGTCCGGACACTTTCCCCCCCTTCCAGTCCGGACACTTTCCCCCCCTTCCAGTCCGGACACTTTCCCCCCCTTCCAGTCCGGACACTTTCCCCCCCTTCCAGTCCGGACACTTTCACCTCCTTCCAGTCCGGACACTTTCACCTCCTTCCAGTCCGGACACTTTCACCTCCTTCCAGTCCGGACACTTTCACCTCCTTCCAGTCCGGACACTTTCACCTCCTTCCAGTCCGGACACTTTCCCCCCCTTCCAGTCCGGACACTTTCCCCCCCTTCCAGTCCGGACACTTTCCCCCCCTTCCAGTCCGGACACTTTCCCCCCCTTCCAGTCCGGACACTTTCCCCCCCTTCCAGTCCGGACACTTTCCCCCCCTTCCAGTCCGGACACTTTCACCTCCTTCCAGTCCGGACACTTTCACCTCCTTCCAGTCCGGACACTTTCACCTCCTTCCAGTCCGGACACTTTCACCTCCTTCCAGTCCGGACACTTTCACCTCCTTCCAGTCCGGACACTTTCCCCCCCTTCCAGTCCGGACACTTTCCCCCCCTTCCAGTCCGGACACTTTCCCCCCCTTCCAGTCCGGACACTTTCCCCCCCTTCCAGTCCGGACGCTTTCCCCCCCTTCCAGTCCGGACGCTTTCCCCCCTTCCAGTCCGGACGCTTTCCCTCCCCCTTCCAGTCCGGACGCTTTCCCCCCCTTCCAGTCCGGACACTTTCACCCCCTTCCAGTCCGGACACTTTCCCCCCCTTCCAGTCCGGACACTTTCCCCCCCTTCCAGTCCGGACACTTTCCCCCCCTTCCAGTCCGGACACTTTCACCCCCTTCCAGTCCGGACACTTTCCCCCCCTTCCAGTCCGGACACTTTCCCCCCCTTCCAGTCCGGACACTTTCCCCCCCTTCCAGTCCGGACACTTTCCCCCCCTTCCAGTCCGGACACTTTCCCCCCCTTCCAGACCGGACACTTTTACCCCCTCCCTGACCAGGGCAATTTTCAGCTTTCAGCGCTATCACACTTTGAATGACAATTGCGCGGTCATGCAACACTGTACCCATATGAATTTTTTACCATTTTTTTGCGACAGATAAAGCTTTATTTTGGTGGTATTTATTCACCGCTCGGATTTTTATTTTTTTTGCTATGTAAATGAAAAGTCCAACAATTTTGAACAAAAGTGTTTTTTTTTATAAAATTTTGCAAATAAATAATATTTCATCATAAATATTTGCCAAAATTTATTCCGTTATCTTTTTAGTAAAAAAAAAAATTAGTTTATAACCAAAAATTATAATTTTTAAACATTTTTTTTTACATTTTTATTTTATTTTTTTTACATACTGTCACCCTAGCAGTACAGTGTCACCATGGTGACACTGTACTACTTGTGGAGGGTGATGAAGATTTTTTTTTTTTTTTTTTTTTTTTTTTACAGTGATTGCTTTTACACCCATATAGGATGTAAAAGCAATCATTTCTCTTTCTCTCTGTGTGCATTCTTGCACTCATTGAGAAGTACTGAGTGAGCTGTGATTGGTCACAGCTTGTCACATGGTACAAGCCTGTTGTGAATAGCCCTGTACCATGTGACCTCTGTGACCATTCACAGATTTCACACGTAGTAAGCAATGATGTCACAAGTGACGTCTTGCTTACTACTTTGCATGTGATCACTGATTCGCCAATCAGTGATCACATGATCAGGACCTCGTACAGAGGTCCTGTCCGACGATCGGTGTTTCACTGTGTCCGGAGGACACAGCGGGCACCGGATCCCAGAAAGCGCGCACAAGCAGGGTGCGGGGAGGCCGTTCATAAACGGCCACCCGACCCTGCACTGCCACCGTCCGGCCGTTTATATACAACGGCCGGTCGGGAAGTGGTTAAAAACTGGCATTATTTTAACCACTTGCTAACCGCGATGCAGCCGCCATTTGGTCATCATATGATGTCCTCCAAAAGCACGCCCCCCGCACATTCTTATTGGTTCCACTGAGTCCATTCCCAGTGCAGGAGAAAAGCGTTTGCCGTGTTGGATTGTCTTTCATGCAGAAGTGATTAGATTGGCTAAACAGTCCCTCGATCACTTCTGCGGGCAGCGCAATTGGGTCTCCGATATCGGCGCCTATCCCAGCCTCACCCGTCCGATCGCAGAGCCAGGGACCACTGTAACCAGCAGCGGCGACATTATACAGAGAGAGAAGAACCGACGTTACTCTTCCCTCTCTGTGACCTCAAACACTGTAAGCGGCGAGATTTCGTCACTTCGGCTCTTCGTTTGCTAGGAATGCGCAGATCAGACCAATCTGCGTCTGATCAACTGCACTGGACCCCAAAGGAGAGAGAGGTCTAACAGACGCAGATCTCTGCATAAAGAGGACCTGTGATGGCCCATGCTTTCACAAGGGATGTTGTGCATCTATTGTGAAAGAAATAAAAAGCACAAAAAATAAACAAATTGACAGTAAAAAATACGTTTTTTTTTTTTAAAGTTTAAATAAATAAAAAAAATGTAAAGCACCCCGTCCCCGTGCTTATGTGCAAATGCATATGTAAATGGCGTTCGCACCACACTTGAGGTATAGTCATGAACGTCAGGGCTGTAAGGACACGGTGTTAATGGGTTTGACTTCCTAAAACCGAAAAGTGCAAAATCTGGTGCAGCTCTGCATGGTGGCCAATCGGCTTCTAACTTCAGCTTGTTCAATGAAGCTTTGAAAATAAAACCTGGAAGCTGATTGGTCTCTATGCAGAGCTGCACCAGATGTTGAACTCTTCAGTTTTAGTAAATAACCCCCTTATATTTCCACTCTGTTATGAAGCTACCATAGTTCAAACCAGGGGAGGACTGACCATTTGGAAACTCGGGCACTGCCCGAGGGCCCGGGGTCAGTAGGGGGCCCCATGAGATGCCCCTGGTCCCTTTTTCATAGGCTTTTTTGAGTTTGGGCAAGGACACAGGGGCCCCATGATCCCCTATTGCCCGGGGGCCCCATGAATGGTCAGTCCGCCCCTGGTTCAAACCCCCCCCTCCCCCATGCAAATTCTTAGAAACAGAACCGACTCACATTCAGCCGGTCAAACAGATCATCGTCCGGATCCTTATTCTCCATGAATCGTTTGAGATTCTTAAACACCTAAAACAAAAAAAACACAGAAGTGACTTCAATACCATTTCCTTATTTTCTGAACTGACATCCCAAAGCCGTGTTATTGGACCCGCCTAGTTCTTTGGAGCAGAGCTACAGAACACCTCCCTTCTGTTGTAGAAATGAGGAAAAGGGGGAGGTGCTCTGTTATTCATCAGAGGAGAAATGGGTGGGCACGACAACACTGCTTTAGATTTCAGTACGTTAGGGTCAGGTTGTCAGCTCATACAGGAAGTTAGGAGAGCTCGCTGGACTTCTGGCAGATTACCAGGTATTTTATTGTACTAGAGGCATTACAAAGAAAAAAACCCAAATAGTATTTAAGAGGAGATTTTATAATTGCTTTACAAAGAACCCCCCCCCGAAAAAAAAATAGTGCTACATGCAGGCAGCCTGTCCATACAAAAACATAACTTCCTCCCCCGACTCCCAAAGCCTCCAGATAGGAGGGGCTTGAAACCTAACATACGGTCTATAACACAGGTGTGACACACAAGGCCCGAAGGCCGAATCCGGCCCTCCAGGCCATTTCACGTGGCCCTTGCACCTCTCCTTCAAGTACCCCTTTGTCTGCACCCCCACCCTGTCTTAGCACCACCAAGGAATAAATTCTCCTGCTCCCGACGATCGCAGTGAAACCACGTGTGTATATAGTACGGCCCAGAAACAATAGTGAGCATTTTGCATTTTTTTTTGTAATCCTACCTAAAATACACTTGCACTAAAACTGACACGAATACCACTTTAACCACATGCCGCCCTGCCACTGTAGAAATACGGCGGCAGGGCGGCACGGGCAGGCAAAACCACGTTTTAAAATGTGTGTTTTGTAAACAGGTAGGATGCGCGCGCGAGGCATGCCGCCGCCCTGCTTGTCCCGCCGGTCACAGCCGCAGATGTCAGTCGCCGGGTCACAGCCGCTCCTTACCGGCTATGTCCTGGCGATCGGCGGCAATCGCTGACAGAGAGCACAGCTGCAGTAGCTGTGCTATCTGTCACTTCCCTGACAGCTGAAGAACACGCTGACCGGGACAGAAGAGTTTCCCTCTCCCGATCAGCGGTGTCCCGTGCAGTACACACCCCGCCCCCCTAGTGAAACACTCCCCTCACACAGATAACCCTTCCCTGAAAAATAAAGTTAACCCCTTCCTCCCCATTGCCATTAGTACAGTGTCAGTGTTTTTTTTTTTTACACTGATCACTGTATTGGTGTCACTGGGGATGTCAGTGACCCCAAGTCAGTACCCCCCAATGTCAGAATGTCCGCCGCAGTCCCGCCATAAGTTGCTGATCGCCGCCATTATTAGTATAAAAAAACCCTAAAAATCCCAGTATCTTTCCCGCCATTTGTAAACACTATAACTTTCACGTAAACCAATTAATTTACACGTATTGGGGTTTTTTTTTACCAAAGACATGTCCCAGAATGCATTTTGGCAGAAATTTATGACTAAATTTGATTTTTGCATTTTTTTTTTACTGGACATGTTTTATAGCAAAAAGTCCAAAATATTGTTTTTTTTTCCTCAAAATTGTCAGTCTTTTTTTTTTTTTATAGCGCAAAAAATAAAAACCGCACAGGCGATCAAATACCACCGAAAGAAAGCTCAATTTGTGGGGAAAAAAAAGGATGTAAATTTCATTTATGTACCGTATTGCATGACCGCGCAATTGTCTGTTAAACTAGCGCAGCGCTGTATAGCAGAAAAATGGCGTAAATTGCAGTATCTATACCATAGTTTGTAGACGCTATAACTTCCACACAAAGCAATCAATATACACTTATTGGGATTTTTTTTTACCAAAAACATGGAGCAGAATACATTTTGGCCTAAATTTATAACCAACTTTGAGTTTACTATATATTTTTTATAGCTGAAAGTAAAAAATATTGTTTTTCTTCAAAATTTTTGGCATTTTTTTGTTTATAGCGTGAAAAATAAAAAGTGCACAGGTGATCAAATACCACTGAAAGAAAGCTCTATTCGTGTGAAAAAAAGGACGTAAATTTCGTTTGGGTGCAGCATTGCATGACCGCGCAATTATCAGTTGAATTAGTGCAGCGCCGAGTAGCAAAAAGAGGCGTGGTCATTAAGGGGGGTAAATCCTCTGGAGGGCAAGTGGTTAAAAAAGAAAAAAAAAAAAACAAATCGTGACCATGACCCAAACACTAACCCTGGCAATGACCTAGATCTAAACTTGATCTAGGTTTTTATTATTTTTTTTTATATTTTTACACTTTTTTTTTTTATACATTTTTTTCTCTCTACAAGGATAGAGATATGAGATATAATGTATCTCTCCTTCATTCACAGAGAGAAAACATGGGGGCGGGCTTTACAGTGACTGACCAATAGCCAATCAGAGGCCATCACAGAGATAAGGTGACCCAGAATCAGGAGTTCTAGGTCATCTGATTCTCTGTGATGGCCTTTAATTGGCTATCACAGTGATTAGTCAGTGTGAAGCCCGCCCCCATGTTTTCTCTCTGTGAATGAAGGAGAGACAACGGATCTCTCCTTCATTCAGGGAGAGACAGCGCATCTCTCCTTCATTCAGGGAGAGACAGCGCATCTCGCCTTCATTCAGGGAGAGACAGCGCATCTCGCCTTCATTCAGGGAGAGACAGCGCATCTCGCCTTCATTCAGGGAGAGACAGCGCATCTCGCCTTCATTCAGGGAGAGACAGCGCATCTCGCCTTCATTCAGGGAGAGACAGCGCATCTCGCCTTCATTCAGGGAGAGACAGCGCATCTCGCCTTCATTCAGGGAGAGACAGCGCATCTCGCCTTCATTCAGGGAGAGACAGCGCATCTCGCCTTCATTCAGGGAGAGACAGCGCATCTCGCCTTCATTCAGGGAGAGACAGCGCATCTCGCCTTCATTCAGGGAGAGAGAGCGCATCTCGCCTTCATTCAGGGAGAGAGAGCGCATCTCGCCTTCATTCAGGGAGAGACAGCGCATCTCGCCTTCATTCAGGGAGAGACAGCGCATCTCGCCTTCATTCAGGGAGAGACAGCGCATCTCGCCTTCATTCAGGGAGAGACAACGCATCTCGCCTTCATTCAGGGGGAGAACGCATCTCGCCTTCATTCAGGGAGACAACGCATCTCGCCTTCATTCAGGGAGACAACGCATCTCGCCTTCATTCAGGGAGACAACGCATCTCGCCTTCATTCAGGCACAACGCATCTCGCCTTCATTCAGGCACAACGCATCTCGCCTTCATTCAGGCACAACGCATCTCGCCTTCATTCAGGCACAACGCATCTCGCCTTCATTCAGAGAGGCACAACGCATCTCGCCTTCATTCAGAGAGGCACAACGCATCTCGCCTTCATTCAGAGAGGCACAACGCATCTCGCCTTCATTCAGAGAGGCACAACGCATCTCGCCTTCATTCAGAGAGGCACAACGCATATCGCCTTCATTCAGAGAGGCACAACGCATCTCGCCTTCATTCAGAGAGGCACAACGCATCTCGCCTTCATTCAGAGAGGCACAACGCATCTCGCCTTCATTCAGGGAGGCACAACGCATCTCGCCTTCATTCAGGGAGGCACAACGCATCTCGCCTTCATTCAGGGAGGCACAACGCATCTCGCCTTCATTCAGGGAGGCACAACGCATCTCGCCTTCATTCAGGGAGGCACAACGCATCTCGCCTTCATTCAGGGAGGCACAACGCATCTCGCCTTCATTCAGAGAGGCACAACGCATCTCGCCTTCATTCAGAGAGGCACAACGCATCTCGCCTTCATTCAGAGAGGCACAACGCATCTCGCCTTCATTCAGGGAGGCACAACGCATCTCGCCTTCATTCAGGGAGGCACAACGCATCTCGCCTTCATTCAGGGAGGCACAACGCATCTCGCCTTCATTCAGGGAGGCACAACGCATCTCGCCTTCATTCAGGGAGGCACAACGCATCTCGCCTTCATTCAGGGAGGCACAACGCATCTCGCCTTCATTCAGGGAGGCACAACGCATCTCGCCTTCATTCAGAGAGGCACAACGCATCTCGCCTTCACTCAGAGAGGCACAACGCATCTCGCCTTCACTCAGAGAGGCACAACGCATCTCGCCTTCACTCAGAGAGGCACAACGCATCTCGCCTTCACTCAGAGAGGCACAACGCATCTCGCCTTCACTCAGAGAGGCACAACGCATCTCGCCTTCACTCAGAGAGGCACAACGCATCTCTCCTTCATTCAGGGAGACAACGCATCTCGCCTTCATTCAGAGAGGCACAACGCATCTCGCCTTCATTCAGAGAGGCACAACGCATCTCGCCTTCACTCAGAGAGGCACAACGCATCTCGCCTTCACTCAGAGAGGCACAACGCATCTCGCCTTCATTCAGAGAGGCACAACGCATCTCGCCTTCATTCAGAGAGGCACAACGCATCTCGCCTTCATTCAGAGAGGCACAACGCATCTCGCCTTCATTCAGGGAGGCACAACGCATCTCGCCTTCATTCAGGGAGGCACAACGCATCTCGCCTTCATTCAGAGAGGCACAACGCATCTCGCCTTCATTCAGGGAGGCACAACGCATCTCGCCTTCATTCAGGGAGGCACAACGCATCTCGCCTTCATTCAGGGAGGCACAACGCATCTCGCCTTCATTCAGGGAGGCACAACGCATCTCGCCTTCATTCAGGGAGGCACAACGCATCTCGCCTTCATTCAGGGAGGCACAACGCATCTCGCCTTCATTCAGAGAGGCACAACGCATCTCGCCTTCATTCAGACAGGCACAACGCATCTCGCCTTCATTCAGGGAGACACAACGCATCTCGCCTTCATTCAGGGAGACACAACGCATCTCGCCTTCATTCAGGGAGACACAACGCATCTCGCCTTCATTCAGAGAGGCACAACGCATCTCGCCTTCATTCAGAGAGGCACAACGCATCTCGCCTTCATTCAGAGAGGCACAACGCATCTCGCCTTCATTCAGAGAGGCACAACGCATCTCGCCTTCATTCAGAGAGGCACAACGCATCTCGCCTTCATTCAGAGAGACACAACGCATCTCGCCTTCATTCAGCGAGACACATTGGATCTCTCTGAATTAAGGAGAGACACATTGTATCTCTCTGCAAGGATTACATTGGATCTCTCTGAATTAAGGATTACATTGGATCTCTATCCTTGCAGAAAGAAAAAAAAAAAAAATCCAAGTGTGTAAAAATAATGACAATAATAGTTAACAAAAAAAACCAAACAAACCTTATAATAAAACCTAGCTCAAAGTTTGATCTAGGTCAGTGCCAGTGACCGATCACTGTGCTAGCCAAATCAGAGGCCATCACAGAGATCAGATGACCCAGAATCAGGAGTTCCAGGTCCCAATTGTTACTACAGGACCCATCACCCTCGGTGAGACCTCAGTCTTGGTGCTGGGAGCACTCTCCCAGCACAAAAGAGAACGCAAATATACGGCCCCACAGAAAAAAGCCCAGTCCATATTTGTATGAAATCGGTGCTAAAGGGTTCAAATAAACAACCATTACCACTGCATATTTCACAATCTAGAGCAGTATTTCTCAACTTTTTTTCAGTCAAGGCACCCTTTATAATTATGGACAGTCTTGAGGCACCCTTTATAATTATAGACAGTCTTGAGGCACCCTTTATAATTATGGACAGTCCTGAGGCACCCTTTATAATTATGGACAGTCTTGAGGCACCCTTTATAATTATAGACAGTCTTGAGGCACCCTTTATAATTATAGACAGTCTTGAGGCACCCTTTATAATTATGGACAGTCTTGAGGCACCCCCTTTATAATTATGGACAGTCTTGAGGCACCCTTTATAATTATAGACAGTCTTGAGGCACCCTTTATAATTATGGACAGTCTTGAGGCACCCTTTATAATTATGGACAGTCTTGAGGCACCCTTTATAATTATGGACAGTCTTGAGGCACCCTTTATAATTATGGACAGTCTTGAGGCACCCTTTATAATTATAGACAGTCTTGAGGCACCCTTTACAATTATGGACAGTCTTGAGGCACCCTTTATAATTATGGACAGTCTTGAGGCACCCTTTATAATGGACAGTCTTGAGGCACCCTTTATAATTATGGACAGTCCTGAGGCACCCTTTATAATTATGGACAGTCTTGAGGCACCCTTTATAATTATGGATAGTCTTGAGGCACCCTTTATAATTATGGACAGTCCTGAGGCACCCTTTATAATTATGGACAGTCCTGAGGCACCCTTTATAATTATGGACAGTCCTGAGGCACCCCATTCTAAAATGTAAAAAACTATTCTAATAGTTGTATATAACGCAGCAACATCCACACATGTAGGACACCCAACATTAGATGCGATTTATTCTTCCAAAGCAAATACACTTCTGCACGCTGGTACTGACTAGTATGCCAATGTTTCTCCTCTCCCTCAGTTCTCCATCACTGAGCTAATGTGACCCCAGCACTGATGGAGAGGGGTGGGGGAGGGTCAAACTAGGATGCTGTGCAGGGGGCTGAAATCCTCCTTATCAACTGATGATGTCACTGGTTGTTAGGACGCCGGCGGTTAGAAGGTTGTAATGGTGCACAATGAACGCTTTGTATAACTAAAAGGCTGGCTTGTTCCACCCGCTGGCTTGTATACAAGTTTTGGGCAACCTTTAGACATTTTGCCAAGGCACCCCTGAAGAGACCTCAAGGCACCCCTGAAGAGACCTCAAGGCACCCCTGAAGAGACCTCAAGGCACCCTGGCTGAGAAAAGTTGATGTAGCGGCTCACAAACCAGACGTGATTGTAGACAGTGACAACTCGGGTCCTCACCTCTTTCTCCACGGGCACCTTGTTGTAGTATCTTATGGAGTCTTTCCCCAGGAAGTCGAACTCCACCACGTGCTTCTGACCATCCAGCTCAGGAAACAGTTGAATGTGTTCCACCCGCAGGGAGCAGCAGCCCACAGTGTCGGCCGTCTCACCCTCTTCCTTCTCATTGCCCGCTCGCAAGGCCAACTGCCAGGAAAAAAACACATCAGCTGTTGTGTGCCCGGCCCTGTAAATGGTCACCTGCCTAAGAATCTACATGTGCCAAGCGTACATTGTGTCTCTCTGGCGGCCGATATCGCCTACCATCCCTTCGTACCATCGATGCATCGTCCATTAGTATCTTCTCCATTCGACACTCCCCGAAGGGCTGGATGTTTGCATCACCCACCACCTGCCGCTGTACCATCCTCCAACCCTCAAAGTGGTATTAAACCCACAACTACAATCAGTCTGTAGATGCAGGAAAGCATGCTTGATATACTCACTGTGGGACCTAAGGGGTTAATCCTCCGCATTATGTAAAATGGCTGTTTGATCCTGTCTTCTCGGATACTCCGTTTCTTTCAGTGACCCCCTTTTATCTCCTGATAAGACATATCATGTGGAGTCACTCTGCACATGCTCAGTTTGGTGTGTATTGTTAGAGATTTTTTTTTTTTTCTTGGGAGAGTGCATGTGATCAGCACAGGGCCAATCAGTACTGTCCAGACAGAAGTCAGGGGTTCTGCACCCTGCTAGAGCAGAAAAAAAAAAAAAAAAACTCCTACAAGCATTAACCAGGGCTCTGCTGGACACTGATAGAAGTCACAAGACTGCTACATATTGCTGATGAGAAATGGTATTTAGCAGTTTATATTTACTAAAATAACTGCATTTCCATGTTATGCATCCTGTGGGAGAGCGGACATAGTGAATGCGGGGTCCGGGGAGAGCGGATATAGTGAATGCGGGGTCCGGGGAGAGAGGATATAGTGAATGCGGGGTCCGGGGAGGGCGGGTATAGTGAATGCGGGGTCCGGGGAGGGCGGATCTAGTGAATGCGGGGTCCGGGGAGGGCGGATCTAGTGAATGCGGGGTCCGGGGAGGGCGGATCTAGTGAATGCGGGGTCCGGGGAGGGCGGATCTAGTGAATGCGGGGTCCGGGGAGAGAGGATCTAGTGAATGCGGGGTCCGGGGAGAGAGGATATAGTGAATGCGGGGTCCGGGGAGGGCAGATCTAGTGAATGCGGGGTCCGGGGAGGGCAGATCTAGTGAATGCGGGGTCCGGGGAGGGCGGATCTAGTGAATGCGGGGTCCGGGGAGGGCGGATCTAGTGAATGCGGGGTCCGGGGAGGGCAGATCTAGTGAATGCGGGGTCCGGGGAGGGCGGATCTAGTGAATGCGGGGTCCGGGGAGGGCGGATCTAGTGAATGCGGGGTCCGGGGAGGGCGGATCTAGTGAATGCGGGGTCCGGGGAGAGCGGGTACAGTGAATGCGGGGTCCGGGGAGAGCGGGTACAGTGAATGCGGGGTCCGGGTAGAGCGGGTACAGTGAATGCGGGGTCCGGGTAGAGCGGGTACAGTGAATGCGGGGTCCGGGTAGAGCGGGTACAGTGAATGCGGGGTCCGGGTAGAGCGGGTACAGTGAATGCGGGGTCCGGGTAGAGCGGGTACAGTGAATGCGGGGTCCGGGTAGAGCGGGTACAGTGAATGCGGGGTCCGGGGAGAGCGGGTACAGTGAATGCGGGGTCCGGGGAGAGCGGGTACAGTGAATGCGGGGTCCGGGGAGGGCGGATACAGTGAATGCGGGGTCCGGGGAGGGCGGATACAGTGAATGCGGGGTCCGGGGAGGGCGGATACAGTGAATGCGGGGTCCGGGGAGGGCGGATACAGTGAATGCGGGGTCCGGGGAGGGCGGATACAGTGAATGCGGGGTCCGGGGAGGGCGGATACAGTGAATGCGGGGTCCGGGGAGGGCGGATACAGTGAATGCGGGGTCCGGGGAGGGCGGATACAGTGAATGCGGGGTCCGGGGAGGGCGGATACAGTGAATGCGGGGTCCGGGGAGGGCGGATACAGTGAATGCGGGGTCCGGGGAGGGCGGATACAGTGAATGCGGGGTCCGGGGAGGGCGGATACAGTGAATGCGGGGTCCGGGGAGGGCGGATACAGTGAATGCGGGGTCCGGGGAGGGCGGATACGGTGAATGCGGGGTCCGGGGAGGGCGGATATGGTGAATGCGGGGTCCGGGGAGGGCGGATATGGTGAATGCGGGGTCCGGGGAGAGCGGATATGGTGAATGCGGGGTCCGGGGAGAGCGGATATGGTGAATGCGGGGTCCGGGGAGAGCGGATATGGTGAATGCGGGGTCCGGGGAGAGCGGATATAGTGAATGCGGGGTCCGGGGAGAGCGGATATAGTGAATGCGGGGTCCGGGGAGAGCGGATATAGTGAATGCGGGGTCCGGGGAGAGCGGATATAGTGAATGCGGGGTCCGGGGAGAGCGGATATAGTGAATGCGGGGTCCGGGGAGGGCGGATCTAGTGAATGAAAAACAAACAACAAAAACAGTAATGCCAAGCGCTATGGTTAGGGGCTACAAAGTGGCGCAAGACCAACTGGATGTCCAATAGCAAGCTATTTATTGTCAAAATGACAAATATAATCCAATGTGAATAAAAGTTTATTTAGTCATGATAATTAACTACATGAAAACGGTGGATAAAAATCAATGATAAAAAAAAAATTTAAATAAATAAATAAAAGAATCAGATTTTTTTTTTTTTTTTTGGATTTCCACTGCAAGCACACTGCTTTGTATATCTCTGCTATGCAAAGCAGTGTGCAGAAGCTTACAGGGGAGAGAACTGTATTGTTTACATACAGCTCTCTCCCCCGTCGGTAATGCGCCACGATCACTGGGTGCCGGCGAGTAATCACTGACCGGGACCCGTTGATTGACAGCCGTTGCCACGAATAGCATTCGCGTGCCCCCTACTTGGAATTGCAAAGTATCAAACACATTATATATATATATATATATATATATATATATATACACACATACATACATATACACACATATACATTATATATATATATATATATATATATATATATATATATATATATATATAAACATTGTTAAGGCTTCTCACATTCTATGGTTCTATTTATTAGGCCTCAAATTGTCACACAGATTTCTCCTTTCTGGCCAATCTCATTCCTTGCTATTTTCAAAGCTTCCCTATTCAATTGATCCATTTTTTGGTGTCATATTGGGACGAAGGTGAAAATTATGCTGGTAATTTCCTGAAAGTCTAAGAAACAGAAAATGTCAGAAACACACTAAATCCTGTTTGCAGTCATAGCACCTTATATTTACCTCCAAAGTCTTGTTTCCTTAAAATGTCATAACTTGAATGGCGTCCCTAGGGGGGGTGCGGGCCGCACCGGGTGACACCATCACAGGGGGTGCAGGAGCAGGATGCCGACACGGTGACAGCTGCCCCCGCCCCCGATTTAGCCGTAGAATGAGTATCCCCTGAAACAACTGCGCATGTGCCGGTTTCAGGCCGAAGAAGCCGATCGCCGGCTCTGTGCTAAAGTTGGAGATCGACTTCTTCGGCCTGAAACACTGTTCAACAAATTTTTATTTTTTGCCAGTTTTGGAAACAAAAGGATCCATTTCTTAATGAATTTCACATTCTGAGTTCAAATATAACAATGAAATTTGTCAATTGGCTCTAGTTTTTCTGTAAACGGAAAGTTTTCTACTATAGGCGTAATGACTACATAATGCACAATAATTATATAGATAGATGTCTTTCCACAAATATAAAGCAAGTGATATTGACTACATAACAAAGCCTAAATGGCATAATATATTGCATAGGATTACCAAGAAAATTTATAGCCATAAGCTAAGTTGAATCATTTTAATACTTAGGATTCTCACTAGTTTTGTCTTCAGTTTGTGTCGGTTTTGCTTCTCTTGGCTTTGCTCTTGTATTCGAGGAAAGGGCTATCTCTTACAACTGTCCAGCAATAGTCAGCAAGCATTCATGGGCTCCATTTACCTTGATATCTTCTTTCCATAGCTGCAATGTCTTGATGGAAGCGCTCTCCGTGTTCATCACTCACTGCTCCACAGTTTGGTGGGAAAAAATCCAGATGCGAATGTAGAAAATGAATTTTTAGAGACATGTTGCAACCCAGATTTCTGTAAGTCTGGATGAGTTTTTCTACCACTTTCTTGTAGTCTGGTGTTTTATTGTTTCCAAGAAAATTTGATGTCACTGATACAAATGCTGTCCAGGCAGCCTTTTCCTTTCCACGCAACAGAGAAAGAAACTCATCATCATGAATAAGTTTACGAATCTGTGGCCCAACAAAGACTCCTTCATTTATTTTTGCAGCACTAAGTGCTGGAAATTTGCTAATCAGGTACTTGAAACCTGCTTTATTCTTGTCCATTGCCTTAACAAATCATCATAATTTTGAATGGCTTACGTCATTAGATGGGTGAATATATCATGGAAACTAGAGCCAATCAACATTTTTTAGGGTCATTTTCGTTTTCAGCACCCCAAAATTATGTAAGATTAGCTAATTTTATGCCCAAAACTTTTTACCTGTTGAACAGTGAAATCGGCACATGCGCCGTTGCTTCAAGGGATACACATTTTACCGCTACACTGGCACCGCTCCATCCTCTCTGGAGGGGTGACACCATGTGTTACCGCACCGGGCGACACCAGCCCCAGGGACGCCTCTGCATAACCTGTCCTTTTTTTTTGCTTTTGCAATGATTTTGCTATATTTCTGGTTCATTATGACAGAACGACTTTCCATCTCAAATTCTGCTGCATTGGAGAGGTTTAGTGGCAGAATACAGAGCCGTGCAGAAAAGAAAAATCAATCGTTTAAAAGATTCACGGAGTTAAATCTCATACCTATGGCAGTTTCTGTACCTTATCAATGAAATACAGTGCCACGGCTATCTGTCTCTTTTTCATCTCACGGGATTTCCAATCCTTTCGATACTGGGAACGGATGTGACCTACCACATCTTTCAGGCGCCGGGCGGTCTCATATTTCTGCCAGTCCTTCTCCCCCTGAATTACACCGGGTACAAAACACAGGTAAAGGCAAACTCCAGATTAAGTAGGTTTTAAAATGAATTATGGCAGCACAGTGGCTAAATGGTTAACACTCCAACCTGGCAGTACTCGGGTCGTCATTTCAAATCCCAACCACAGCACCACCTGCCTGGAGTTTGCATGTACTCCCTGTGCCTGCGTGCGTTTCATCCAGGTACTCCAGTTTCCTCCCACACTCCAGAGACATGCTGGTAGGTTTACTGGCTCCTGACTAAAATTGGCCCCAGTATGTTTATGTATGAATGTGAGTTAGGGACCTTAGATTGTACGCTCCTCGGGGGGCGGAGACTGAGGTGAATGTACTATAAATGTGTGTATGTATGAATGTGAGTTAGGGACCTTAGATTGTATGCTCCTCGGGGGCGGGGACTGAGGTGAATGTACGATATATATGTGTGTATGTATAAATGTGAGTTAGGGACCTTAGATTGTACGCTCCTCGGGGGCGGAGACTGAGGTGAATGTTATATATCTATAAATGAATGCGAGTTAGGGACCTTCGATTGTACGCTCCTTGAGGGTTAGGGACTGATGTGAATGTACAATATATACATACATCGCTGGGTAAATTGATGGCACTGTATACAGTTAGGTCCATATATATTTTGGACACGGACAATTTTAGTTTTTTTCAGGTATTTGCCAAAAGATATTCAAGCTTTAGCTATATAATGGATATGGGTGGACAGTGCACACTCTCAGGTGTAATTTGAGGGTATGTACATCCAGACTGGCGGAAGGGTTTAGGAATTACAGCTCTTAAGAGTAGCCACCCCCCCCCCTTTGTCAAGGAACCAAAAGTAATTGGACAATTGAATATAATCATAAATAAAATGTTTATTTGTAATATTTTGTTGAAAATCCTTTACTGGCAATGACTGCCTGAAGTCTGGAACCCATGGACATGACCAAAGATTGGGTTTCCTCCTTTCTGATGCTTTGCCTGAAGTCTGGAACCCATGGAGATGACCAAAGACTGGGTTTCCTCCTTTCTGATGCTTTGCCTGAAGTCTGGAACCCATGGAGATGACCAAAGACTGGGTTTCCTCCTTTCTGATGCTTTGCCAGGATCTAACTGGAGATGTCTTTAGTTTTTCTTTGTTTCTGGGTCTTTCTGCCTTTAGTTTTGCCTTCACCAAGTGAAATGCATGCTCAATGAGGTGGAGATCAGGTGATTGGCTCGGCCATTGCAGAATATTCCACTCATTTTCTTTCAGAAGCTCCTGGGTTGCTTTTTCAGTGTGTTTTGGATCATCGTCCATCTGTACTGTGAAGCGCCGTCCAATCTCCTTTGCTGCATTTGGCTGAATCTGGGCTGACAGTATATCTGTAAACACGGCAGAATTCATCCGGCTGCTTCTGTCGCATCAATCAACACCAATGACCCAGTGCCACTGGAAGCCATGCATGCCCATGCCATCACCCTGCCGCCTCTATGTTGTACAGATGACGTTGTGTGCTTTGGATCATGAGCTGTTCCAAGCCTTCTCCACACATTTTTCTTCCCATCATTCTGGTACAGATTCATCTTAGTTTCATACATCCAAATAATGCTTTTCCAGAACTGGTCTGGATTTTATAGATGTTTTTTGGCAAAGTCTAATCTGGCTTTTCAATTCTTCAGGCTTATGAATGGTTTGCACCTTGTGGGGAACCCTCTGTATTTGCTCTCGTGAAGTCTTCTCTTGATTGTAGACTGACAATGATACGCCCACCTCCTGGAGAGTGTCCTTCACTTGTCTGAATGTTGTGAATGGGTTTTTCTTTACCATAGAGAGGATCCTGCGATCATCCACCACTGTTGTCTTCCGTGGACCTCCATGCCTTTTTATGTTGCTGAGCTCACCAGTGCGTTCTTCTTTCCTCAGAATGTACCAAACTGTTGATTTGGCCTCCTAATGTTGCTGTGATCTCTCTGATGGATTTGCTTAATTTTTGAAGCCCGTTTTTGAGGCCTGTTTCACTTGCATGGACGGCTCCTTTGAACGCATGATGGAGGTTCACAGCAATAGATTCCAAATGCAAATCCCACACTTATAATCAACTCCAGACCTTCTACCTGCTTAATTGATGAAGAAATAATGAAGGAGTAGCCCACACCTGGCCATGGAACAGCTTTTGATTCAATTGTCCAATTACTTTTGCTCCCTTGAAAAAGGGAGGATGGCTACTCTTAAGAGCTGTAATTCCTAAACCCTTCCTCCAATTTGGATGTACATACCCTCAAATTACACCTGAGAGTGAGCACTGTCTGCCCATATCCATTATAGAACTAGAGCTGGAATATGTATATGCAGGGAGAATAAACAGCCAGATCGCTGCTCTGTATACAGAGTCCTGTGTGTCTGGAAAGCCAATCAGCCGGTCTCAGGCACCAAGCATTGGCCAGGACCTGACCACAAAATTCCAAGTAGGTAAATATGAAATAAACAGTGATAGACGCCAATTATTTTGGTTAGTTTCAAGTTATTTCAGAGAATACGGGGGTGGATGGGTTCTTTTTTTGTACAAGGGTGACATAAGCACATGTGTAGTTCTGGCTCCAGGACATGCAGTTGGGTGAGCTGAGCTACTGTAAATGTTATCCATGCTCCATTGGGTTGTTTTTTAGCTGTATGGTAGACTCTTAGAACTAATGTGTACCAATCTAGACCAGGGCGTTACTGACTGCTTTTCCCCACCTTGAGTTTTGAGCTTGGGTTCAGCATGATGTACTTGATGGCACTTTGAATATTTTCAGTCCATGACGCCAGCCAGGTGACGGTGTTATCAAAGCGCACTTCCTTCCACTTGTGGCCAGGAGGGGGCTCAGGAATCGTCGAGTCTCTGGGAAGAAAATGATTTCACCATTGGATTAGTATTATACAGGATTTATGGCGCCAACAGTTTGCTCAGCACTTTACAATATAACGGGAGACAATACAGCAACAATACAGTTCAATACAAGAGGGATAGGAGGGCCCTGATCCTGGGAGCTTACAATCTAAGTAATAATTATACCTCTATCTCTGGAAACCGTAAAAAAAAAAAACTAACTGGTGGGGTAGCAGATACAGACCATAGCGGAGGTCAGCAACCAGTAGATCTTGGGGTGGCTGACACACCATCCCAGAGCATCAGAGTGCATTGCAGAGGAACTACTTGTAAAGTTGGAGCTGTAGTGGGGAACAAGAGCCACATAAGCTGATGTCTCCTTTGCAGTGCTGGCTCCAACTCCTTGTCATGGTTGGTGGGTGTAGTACCAGTCAAGTATGACCCATTCCAGTGAAGGAACTGCTTGTAAAGTTGGAGCTGTAGTAGGGAACAAGAAACGCATAAGCTGATGTCTCCTTTGCAGTGCTGACTCCAACGCCCTGTCTTGGTTGGTGGGTGTAGTACCAGTCAAGTATGATCCATTCCAGTGAAGGAACTGCTTGTAAAGTTGGAGCTGTAGTAGGGAGCAAGAAACGCATACGTTTTTGTCTCCTTTGCAGTGCTGGCTCCAACGCCGGTGTGGGGAACATCCCTGAAGAGATCCCATGCTGACAGGAGAGTGGGCATGTGCAGGATATACCATGTATACCATGGTGGCAGATGCGCCATATTCTCAGCAGTAGAATTTGAAATCCCTGTCGGTTTCTCTCCTCACCTTGTAGGGATCACAGTTAGGGCTGGAGGGCTTTTGACTGATCAGCGCCATCCATGTGACAGTGCTGACCATTCAAAATCCCTCCAGCCCGAACTGTCATCCCTGCAAGAAGTGGCGGGGGATTTAAAATCTCTCCCCCCCCCCCCCGCTTTCTCTCCTCTTCTACACTGTGGGAAGCCTCCCTGCACCGCTCCCGTGTGAACTCAGGCTATGACAAGCCCAGGTTCACACAGGAGCAGTGGGGAGACCGCATGCGATTTGGACAGGAATCGCATGCTATTCTTTGCGGTGCAATTTGCTTCCATACATTTTGCAAAGTATTGTTACTCATACTCGCCGATAAGGGAAAAAAAAGGAAGGAGGGTATCAGTACATCCCTACTCCACACCAAATTGGTCAAACTATGGACTTGGCTTTGTACCCGGGGCACAGTCATGGTGGAACAGGAAACAGTCCTCACCAAACGGTTACTACAAGTTTGGAAGAGCATCATTTTCTACAATGTTACTTTGGCTGCAGATGTAATAACAGTACGGGAACACCAAAATGCAATAGTTTAGAGGGAGGATCTTCATACTTCTGACCAGAAACTTTTTTTTTTTTTTCCTACAGGACACTTCCACCCACTTCCTGCCTAGGACAATTTTCAGCTTTCACACTGTACCCATATGAAATTTTTATCATTTTTTGTGCTTTCTTTTCGTGGTATTTAATCACCTCGGAGTTTTTTACTTTTTGCTAAACAAACCAAAAACTGAAAATTTGGAAAAAAAGTTTTAGCTTTGGTTATAAAATTTTGTAAATGAGTAATTTTTCTCCTTCACTGATGTGCGCTAATGAGGCTGCACTGATTGTCATTGACAGGCATCACTGATTGGCACTGAAAGGCAGTACTCATATGGCACTGATAGCTAGCACTGACTGGTACTGTTAGGCAGCACTGACTGGAACTGTTAGGCGGCACTAAAAGGCAGCTCAGATGGGCACTGATATGTGGTATTTTTGTGCACTGCTACGTGGCATTGATGGACACTGACAGGTGGCACTGATAGGGCTACACTGATCATCAGTGCCCTGATGATCAGTGTAGATGTCCCCTCTGAAGAAGGCAGATTTCCGGCTCTCCTCTCGACTGTCAGCGTGACAGTTTGGGAGGAGAGGAATGCCGATAGCCGGCATTTCCTTATTTACATGTGATCAGCTGTGATTGGACACAGCTGATCACATGACAGAGCCGTCATCGGCTCTTTCCGCTGATCGGTGATCTTCTGTGTCCCAGCGCACGACCAATCGCCATGCTGTGAGCCCCAGGGGGCGCACACGCGTGGTTAGAGTGAGAGAACGTCATGTGACATCCTCCCAGAACAAGAGAACCGCCTTGCGCCCATCATTTCCTTGTATAGCGGGCGGGAGGCGGTTAATAATACAGAGACAATTAGAGAATTTAATTTGAAGCAAAAATGTGTATCTGTTTATGTGAGAGTCTAAAAGAAGCTTTAAAGCTCTCAAAGCTTATACATGAAAAAGGCTATTAAAAGAGAACACTGACAAAACTTTCTACATTCTCTACCTGTGTAATAGTGAAAGCGAGAAACTTAAAACCAAAAACATTTTTAAAATTCTATTTTTTTTTTTTGCTGCATCGAGAGAAAAAAAAAAAAACTATTCGCACATGGCAGGTGATGGTCTCCCTTCGTGGAGTTGGCATTGCTGAGCTGCATAGATTCAAATGCCATATGGGAAGGGACTGGAGTATGGGAAGGGACTGGCCTATGGGATGGGACTGGCCTATGGGAAGGGACTGGCCTATGGGAAGGGACTGGCCTATGGGAAGGGACTGGCCTATGGGAAGGGACTGGCCTATGGGAAGGGACTGGCCTATGGGAAGGGACTGGCCTATGGGAAGGGACTGGCCTATGGGAAGGGACTGGCGTATGGGAAGGGACTGGAACACGGGAAGGGACTGGACTATGGGAAGGGACTGGAACACGGGAAGGGACTGGACTATGGTAAGG
Source organism: Staurois parvus (assembly GCF_062004578.1). Lineage (NCBI taxonomy): Eukaryota > Metazoa > Chordata > Amphibia > Anura > Ranidae > Staurois > Staurois parvus. The sequence goes on along the minus strand of NW_028320509.1, from coordinate 97,354 downwards.
AGCAGAATACAGGAAGGGACTGGACTATGGTAAGGAGCAGAATACGGGAAGGGACTGGACTATGGTAAGGAGCAGAATACGGGAAGGGACTGGGCTATGGTAAGGAGCAGAATACGGGAAGGGACTGGGCTATGGTAAGGAGCAGAATACGGGAAGGGACTGGGCTATGGTAAGGAGCAGAATACGGGAAGGGACTGGGCTATGGTAAGGAGCAGAATACGGGAAGGGACTGGGCTATGGTAAGGAGCAGAATACGGGAAGGGACTGGGCTATGGTAAGGAGCAGAATACGGGAAGGGACTGGGCTATGGTAAGGAGCAGAATACGGGAAAGGGACTGGACTATGGTAAGGAGCAGAATACGGGAAGGGACTGGACTATGGTAAGGAGCAGAATACGGGAAGGGACTGGACTATGGTAAGGAGCAGAATACGGGAAGGGACTGGACTATGGTAAGGAGCAGAATACGGGAAGGGACTGGGCTATGGTAAGGAGCAGAATACGGGAAGGGACTGGGCTATGGTAAGGAGCAGAATACGGGAAGGGACTGGGCTATGGTAAGGAGCAGAATACGGGAAGGGACTGGGCTATGGTAAGGAGCAGAATACGGGAAGGGACTGGGCTATGGTAAGGAGCAGAATACGGGAAGGGACTGGACTATGGTAAGGAGCAGAATACGGGAAGGGACTGGACTATGGTATGGAGCAGAATACGGGAAGGGACTGGACTATGGTAAGGAGCAGAATACGGGAAGGGACTGGACTATGGTAAGGAGCAGAATACGGGAAGGGACTGGACTATGGTAAGGAGCAGAATACGGGAAGGGACTGGGCTATGGTAAGGAGCAGAATACGGGAAGGGACTGGGCTATGGTAAGGAGCAGAATACGGGAAGGGACTGGGCTATGGTAAGGAGCAGAATACGGGAAAGGGACTGGACTATGGTAAGGAGCAGAATACGGGAAGGGACTGGACTATGGTAAGGAGCAGAATACGGGAAGGGACTGGGCTATGGTAAGGAGCAGAATACGGGAAGGGACTGGGCTATGGTAAGGAGCAGAATACGGGAAAGGGACTGGACTATGGTAAGGAGCAGAATACGGGAAGGGACTGGACTATGGTAAGGAGCAGAATACGGGAAGGGACTGGGCTATGGTAAGGAGCAGAATACGGGAAGGGACTGGGCTATGGTAAGGAGCAGAATACGGGAAGGGACTGGGCTATGGTAAGGAGCAGAATACGGGAAGGGACTGGACTATGGTAAGGAGCAGAATACGGGAAGGGACTGGACTATGGTAAGGAGCAGAATACGGGAAGGGACTGGACTATGGTATGGAGCAGAATACGGGAAGGGACTGGACTATGGTAAGGAGCAGAATACGGGAAGGGACTGGACTATGGTAAGGGGCAGAATACGGGAAGGGACTGGACTATGGTAAGGGGCAGAATACGGGAAGGGACTGGACTATGGTATGGAGCAGAATACGGGAAGGGACTGGACTATGGTAAGGAGCAGAATACGGGAAGGGACTGGCGTATGGGAAGGGACTGGACTATGGTAAGGAACAGAATACGGGAAGGGACTGGGCTATGGTAAGGAGCAGAATACGGGAAGGGACTGGACTATGGGAAGGAGCAGAATACAGTAGCGCTCACTCACTTGCTGCAGTTTATAATGACGTCTTCTGGCCTTATTCTCATTTTTAACATTCCCATTTTTGGGTGGTCACCGCGGCCACGGAACAGACCTGGTGGTTCAGTTTTAAAGTTGCCAATTTTTTCCCGATGCCCGTCCAGTATGCAGTAACCATACTCCTCTTGAAGCTTACTGGCCTCCTCCTTTAATTTCTAATGTGCAAAAAAAAAAAAGTCACTGCCACAGCTACATAATGTTCTACTCCTACACAAATAAAAAATGTTTACCCATTTCATATACTGTACAAAGAACATTTTAAATATACACATACACTCACCGGCTACTTTATTAGGTACACCTTGCTAGTTGCTAAGAAAACCTCCCCCACACCATGACACCACACCATGACACCACCACCACCAGCCTGAACCATTGATACAAGGCAGGATGGATCCACCACACCATGAAACCACCAGCTTGAACCATTGATAAAAGGCAGGATGGATCCACCACACCATGACACCACCACCACCAGCCTGAACCATTGATACAAGACAGGATGGATCCACCACACCATGACACCACCATCCTGAACCGTTGATACAAGGCAGGATGGATCCACCACACCATGACACCACCATCCTGAACCGTTGATACAAGGCAGGATGGATCCACCACACCATGACACCACCATCCTGAACCATTGATACAAGGCAGGATGGATCCACCACACCATGACACCACCAGCCTGAACCGTTGATACAAGGCAGGATGGATCCACCACACCATGACCCTACCATCTGAATGTCACAGCAACCACTCATCCCATTCTCTTCTGACATCAAGGCATTTTCTTCCACACAGCTGCCTCTCGCTGGATATTTTCTCTTTTTAGGACCATTCTCTGTAAACCAGTGGTTCTCAACCTGTGGGTCGCGACCCCTTTGGGGGTCGAACGACCCTTTCACAGGGGTCCCCTAAGACCATCAGAAAACACATTTCCGATGTGTAAAGAGCAGCTACTGTGTAGAAAGCAGCTGCTGTGTTGAAAGCAGCAGTATTGGAGGTAAAACGACACTCATGAATTAGAATTACTGGGTAAATAATTTTATAGTTGGGGGTCACCACAACATGAGGAACTGTATAAAAGGGTCACGGCATTAGGAAGGTTGAGAACCACTGCTATAAACCCTAGAGATGGTTGTGTATGAAAATCCCAGTAGATCAGCAGTTTTTAAATACTGGCAGCAACAACCATGCCAAGTTCAAAGTCACTTAAATCCCCTTTCTTCCTCATTCTGGTGCTCAGTTTGAGTTTCAGCAAGTCGTCTTCACCACGTCTAGATGCCAAAATGCATTTAGTTGCTGCCATGTGGTTGGCTGATTAGCAATTTGTGTTACCAAGCAATTGAACAGGTGAACCTAATAAAAGGAGCGGTAAGCACATACACAGTTGTGGACAAAAATCTTGAACCCTGCATTTCTGGCAGATAACGCACTACTTAACCCAGAAAATTGTTTCAATGACAAATGTTTCAGCATTCTCGAGTTTATATTTATATAATAAAAGTGGAGAAACAAAAAGCCAAATCTGACACATTCCACACAAAACCTCCAAAAAATGGACTGGACAGAATTATTAGCACCCTCAATGCAATATTTGGTCGCATACCCCTTGGAAAAAATACCTGAAATCAATGGCTTCCTGTCACCATCAATGAGTTTCCTCCACCTCTCTACTGGAATTTTGGATCGCTCTTCTTCCTCCAACTGCTCCAGGTCTCTCAGATTGGAAGGGTTCCTTTCCCCAACTGATGTTCTGAGATCTCTCCACAGGAGCTCTATGGGATGGAGATCTGGGCTCATTGTTGGCCAGTTCAGTCCTCTCCAGCACTTTGTCTGAAACCATTTCTGGGGGCTTTTTGATGTGCGCTTTGAGTCATTGTCCTGCTGGAAGACCCATGACTTCTGACATTGGAGACCCAACTGTTTGACACTGGGCCCTACATTGCACCCCAGAATTCTTTGGTAGCCTTCAGATTTCATAATGCCATGCACACGGTCAAGACATCCAGTGCCTGAAGCAGCAAAGCAACCCCAAACCATCAGTGACCCCCCACTATGTGTGACTGGAGGGACTGGAGTCTTTTCTTTAAAGGCCTCATTGCTTTTTCTGAAAACAGTAGAATGATGGGCTTTACCCAAAAGGTGTAATTTTGTTTCATCTGTCCCCAGCACATTCTGCCAAAAGGATTTTGGCTTCCTCAGGTAAATTTTGGCAAACTCCAATCTGGCTTCCAATATGTTTCTATGTCAGCAGTGGGGTCCTCCTGGGTCTCCTACCATATTTCTGTGTCAGCAGTGGGGTCCTCCTGGGTCTCCTACCATATTTCTGTGTCAGCAGTGGGGTCCTCCTGGGTCTCCTACCATATTTCTGTGTCAGCAGTGGGGTCCTCCTGGGTCTCCTACCATATTTCTGTGTCAGCAGTGGGGTCCTCCTGGGTCTCCTACCATATTTCTGTGTGAGCAGTGGGGTCCTCCTGGGTCTCCTACAATAGCATCCCTTTTCATTCAGATGGCTACGTAGAGTGCGAGCGGACACAGGTGTACTCTCTGCCTGAAGGTCAGCTTGGATTTGTCTGGAAGTTAAAGAGGTTCTTTATCCACCATTCCAACAATCCTTTACTGCAATCTTTGATCAATTTTTCTGTATCTAGGGAGATTAGCTATAGTGCCAAGGGCTGTAAACTTTACAATGAAGTGCACAGTGAACACAGGAACATTAAGATCTCTGGAGATGGACTTGTAACCTTCAGATTGTCCGTGCTTTTCCACAATTTCTGTTCTCCAATCCTCAGACAATTCTTTGCTGCTCTCTTTCTCTTCTCCATGCTCCAAGTGGCACACAGACACACAACAGAAAAGTTTCATCCATTTTTCACCAATTTAACTGGGTGCCGGTGTGATTTCTATATTGTCAGCGCCTGGCATGTGAGTTTAACCCCTTGATGCCAACGTCACACAAATATGCGACGTCACAGAACTGGGCTTTTTTCCGTGGGGTCCCATATTTGCGTGTCTGTCTTCCTGCTGGAAGCTCGCTCCCGGCACAAAGACCGGGGTGTTACTGAGAGCCCCGAGTCCCATTCTAACGATTGGGACTCCCGATTCCGGGTCACATGATCGTTGTGATAGTCTCTGATTGGCTATCACAGTGATCAGTCACTCTACAGCCCAGCCCCCTTGTTTCTTTTTTCTCTCTATGAATGGAGGAGAGAGATACATTGTATCTCTAACTTCTAGCATAGAGGAAAAAGAAATTTTTATTTATTACTTTTTTTTTTTTTACAAAGAGAAATAAATATTAAACAATAAAAAATAGAGAAAAATACCTAGATCAAGGTTTGATCTAGTTCAGTGCCAGGGAAAGTGTTTGGGTCAGGGTCAAAGGTCAGGATTATTATTATTTTTTTAAATTGGTATCAGTGTCAGTGTGTTTTAGGTAAACAAAATGCGCACTATTGATCTGGGCTGTACTCCGGGTACAAACAACAAATAACATCCACATATATGATATCGCTGCGATCATCAAGAGCTGGAAAATTTATTTTGGCTTGTTCTTTGGTGGTAGGTTATGGTAGAAACAAGAAACAGGGAAATTTAAAAAAATAATATTTTTTTCACTATTTTGGGCCAGTTTTCTTTGGATTAAAAAAAAAAAATAAAAATAAATCAGGAGACATCTATTACTACGGGTACATACAACAAATAATATACACATATATTGTATCGCTGTGATCAATAGCTGGAAAATGTATTTTGACTTGTTCTTTGGTGGTAGGTTATGGTAGTAACAAGAGAAACACAGCTAAATTTAAAAAAATGATTTTTTTTTTTTTTACTATTTTGGGCCAGTTTTTCTTTGATTAAAAATAAATAAATAAATAAATAAATAAATAAATCAGGGATGTATCCATTACCATTTACCCCCAAATGAAATCCCAATTTGTCCTGGAAAAAAAAAAAACGTCAATGCTGCAAAATTGTGCTTAGACATTAAGATTTGTTTCCCCCTCAGGTATGAAGGGGTTAATTACAAGTTACATGAGCATCACAACATTGGAAAGCAATTATTTGTTACCAATAACTAATAATTCTTGCCAATAATTTTGTCCGGTCCATTTTTGGGGTCTTGCGCAGAATGCGTCAGATTTGGCTGTAAACTGTAACAGACTCCACCCACCCCCAGAGGTGAACGCCCACACAGAATCCAGTGATTGAAGTAACATTACTGGCCATCCTATGGCATCAGGTCTGAGTATGGCTTCCAAGGTTTTACTACGCTTGTACCAGTCCTGATTGCTGTATTAGAAGACAGTGAAGAGTTGAAGAATCCAAAGTAAAATAATAAATTAGTTAAGAGCAATTTCTCCATAAGGGGTAAAAGGTCCATCACCTTAGGACACTAGCAAAAAAAAAAAAAAAAAAAAAAAAAAAAAAGAAAAGAGGACTCTTGGAGGGGAGTAAAGTTATAGGGGGGATACCCAGGTGGTGTGCCCTCAAAACCTATGCAAGTAACACCTAAAAGGTACCGGCCTATAACCCAGGGTCTATGGATACTCTGCCTGTGTCCTGTACTGTGCCACTGAAACCGACCTCCCTTCACATCTCACCTGTTTCTCCGCCTTGGGCAAGGCTTTCCTTTCCTCGTTCCGATCGAAGAAATACTTGTGGATCTCCGTGAAGTCACACTTATCCAAATGCTTAATGATCTTCCTCTCCTCTTTTGTCATTTCCTTTAAAGAAGGTGAACATCAAATGCTGGTGAGATGCAGATGTAATTATGTATACTTTCAATCCAGCAGTCATCTAGCTGGTCACATCATGGGGGTCCTTCCTATCCTCCTCTGGCGTGGGAGGTCCTTACTGTGGCGTGGGAGGTCCTTACTCCTGCACTGAATTGCATGCCTTTTATTATCTGAGTCCAGTATTACTGTGATATCCCTTCATGGGGGAAGGGGACAGTTCAGCATAGCCTGAACATAGCAAGTGGGTTGAGGGACTCTGACCATCAAACTGGTAGAGAAGGGTCAGCTAGTGCAGTGGTCTCCAAACTGTGGCCCTTTGCTTACTTTTATCTAGCCCTTGGAGCAATTCCTCCCACTGACACCAAAGATGGGGCACTATTCCTCCCACTGACACCAAAAATGGGGTACTATTCCTCTCCCTGGCACCAAAGATGGGGCACTATTCCTCCCACTGGCACCAATGATGGGGCACTATTCCTCCCACTGGCACCAATGATGGGGCACTATTCTTCCCACTGACACCAATGATGGGACACTATTCCTCCCACTGACACCAATGATGGGACACTATTCCTCCCACTGACACCAATGATGGGGCACTATTCCTCCCACTGACACCAATGATGGGGCACTATTCCTCCCACTGACACCAATGATGGGGCACTATTCCTCTCCCTGGCACCAAAGATGGGACACTATTCCTCCCACTGATACCAATGATGGGGCACTATTCCTCTCCCTGGCACCAAAGATGGGGCACTATTCCTCCCACTGGCACCAATGATGGGGCACTATTCCTCCCACTGACACCAATGATGGGGCACTATTCCTCCCACTGGCACCAATGATGGGACACTATTCCTCCCACTGACACCAAAGATGGGGCACTATTCCTTCCACTGACACCAAAGATGGGGAACTATTCCTCCCACTGACACCAATGATAGGGTACTATTCCTCCCACTGACACTAACGATGGGGTACTATTCCTCCCCCTGACACCAAAGATGGGGCACTATTCCTCCCACTGACACCAATGATGGGGCACTATTCCTCCCACTGATACCAATGATGGAGCACTATTCCTCCCACTGACACCAATGATGGGGCACTATTCCTCCCACTGACACCAATGATGGGACACTATTCCTCCCACTGACACCAATGATGGGGCACTATTCCTGCCACTGACACCAATGATGGGGCACTATTCCTCCCATTGACACCAATGATGGGACACTATTCCTCCCACTGACACCAATGATGGGGCACTATTCCTGCCACTGACACCAATGATGGGGCACTATTCCCCCCACTGATACCAATGATGGGGCACTATTCCTCCCACTGACACTAATGATGGGGCACTATTCCCCCCACTGATACCAATGATGGGGCACTATTCCTCCCACTGACACCAATGATGGGGCACTATTCCCCCCACTGATACCAATGATGGGGCACTATTCCTCCCACTGACACCAATGATGGGGCACTATTCCTCCCATTGACCCTGGGGGACAGAAAGTCCACATACAGCATCCCATACCAGCTGCTGTAGAGAACAATACACCTCAGATTCAAATGATGCTGGCTGAAGAATTCTGCCTGTCTACACATGGCATCAACACAGTGAACAAAGCTGGAACTTGAAGTTTTGCCATTAACAGGATCCTATCTACCTCTGCAGAGAGACATCTGGTTCCTCCCCAATGACTGATGTACACAACTGTGGCATTTTCAGAGACTTCCGCAGACCCAAATCACCCACTGGGTACTCAGGATGCATTCCTGGCCTTCACCATAAGTCCTCCAAAGACAAAAACAAATACACTTCTAGTTCCTGAACAAGATTCTTGCACTACCAAGCCAGACCAACCTGGTCCTTGGTGATAAATGATTCTGTCCAGAGACCAAATCGATTTGTCTTGGGAAAATGTTGAGTTAGAGAGGCCTGGCAAGGAATTGTGCAAATGGAACTGCCATGAAAGAAGCTACCATCAGGCACAAGACTAATGCCAAAGTGGAAAGCTGGTTCACTCCTGGACTGGTAAGTCTGAATCAGAGACCAGAGAGTCAGAAGTTTCCCTGTGAAAGAAACAAACACTCTGATCTCAGCTGTGTCCAGGACAATAATCAAGTAAATCAAACAATGAGCTTGAAGCATCCTTGATGTCCACAGAAGCCAGAAAGTCTACCCAGTGAAGAGAGGAAGTAGAAGACTTGGCTGATTCTATGTAGGGTGTCTGGCTCAGAATGAAGGCATGTCCCCTTTAATTTTGGGAACAGTAAACAGGCTGGGGTACCACCTCAGAAACCGTTCTGCCACAGGAACTGGATGACAACACCTTGATCCAGAAGACCAGAGAGGGTTCAGTAGAGTTTTACTAAATCATAAATAAATGGTGTAGCGCTCAAGAATGATTAAATATTAATATATGAATATCATAACGCATATAAAATTATATAAAACTATTGCGTCACCACGTCACCTACGCGTTGCGTCACGGCACACGTGACTTCATCAGGGACCCTAAATTGTCCCCTGTATGTGTATGTATGAATGTGAGTTAGAGACCTTAGATTGTACGCCCCTTGAGGGTTAGGGACTGATGTGAATGTACAATATATATGTAAAGTGCTGCGTAAATTGACAGCACTATATAAGTACCTGAAATAAATACTCTTAGCAGCTTTTACGAGGCTAAAGTAAGCATGGGTAAAAGCAAGAGGCCGATTCGCTAGTTTCAGAGTGGTGTAGTCTGCAAGGACTGAAATGGTCTTTACTTTGGGAGTGATTACAGCAGATGGACTAATTTATTTATTTCAGGTACTTATATAGTGCTGTCAATTTCCGCAGCACTTTACATATATATTGTACATTCACATCACTCCCTAACCCTCGAGGGGCGTACAATCTAAGGTCCCTAACCCTCAAGGGGCATACAATCTAAGGTCCCTAACCCTCGAGGGGCGTACAATCTAAGGTCCCTAACCCTCAAGGGGCATACAATCTAAGGTCCCTAACTCACATTCATACATACACATACTAGGGACAATTTAGATAGGAGCCAATGAACCTACCAGCATGTCTTTGAAGTGTGTGAGGAAACCGGAGTACCCGGAGGAAACCCACGCAAGCACAGGGAGATCATGCAAACTCCAGGCAGGTGGTGCCATGGTTGGGATTCGAACCAACGACCCTAGTACTGCCAGGCAGAAATGCTAACCATTTAGCCGCTGTTCTGCCCTCATAATGGATAAACTCCTCAAACATTGGAGTGACTCAATCTATGGATGATAGCACAAAAGTCTCTAAGGCAGCGGTTCTCAACCTGTGGGTCGCGACCCCTTTGGGGGTCAAACGACCCTTTCCCAGGGGTCGCCTAAGACCATCGGAAAACGCATATTTCCGATGGTCTTAGGAACCGAGACACCGCTCCTCTATCCGTCTCCAGGCGGGTTTGACCATACGAGAAAGAGGTCAGTGATGACACCTGACCCCTCTGGCCCAGCCTATCATCTCCCGCAACATCCGCCCCGCCCATTGTCTGCACTGCTCCCCCAATCATCACTGAGCGGTGACATCATCCCCAGTTCTAAATGCGGGGCGGGGCTTATCGGGATTAAACTAGAACTTGACCAACCAGACTCCTCCTCCTGTGTGTAGCTGGGGGTTTCTAGTGCTAGTCCAGTCCCAGGGAAGGTCTCAGTGGGTGTGTTGGGAATACCTGTCCTATGTGTACGAAGGCCTCATTTATAGGGGGGTTCCTCAGTGTACCCCTGTGTGAGGGCCATGGATCGTATAGAGAAGAAGGTTAAGAAAAGAAAATATAGTGAGGACTTTTTACAGTATGGTTTTACCTCAGTAATTACAGCAGGAATGGAGAAACCGCATATCAGATATTTACATTACGATTCATAATAGTAGCAAAATTACAGTTATGAAGTAGCACTGAAAATAGTTTTATGGTTGGGGGGTCACCACAACATGAGGAACTGTATTAAAGGGTCGCGGCATTAGGAAGGTTGAGAACCACTGCTCTAAGGCCACAGGCAAATCAGTAGAGGGTGCAGACGCATGCTAGTGACCTCTGCAATTACTCAAATAACTGGGTGATTTGGGCAATGGTCTGCTGTGTCCCCAATGAACATTCTGGGGTAAAAAAAAAAAAAAAAAAAAAGATAAGCTCAGTCATCTTCTATGTGGTACTTACTGCCCTCCAGTCCCCAAAGAAATTCTTCTGGAATGCCTCTTTGGTGGTGTATTCATGATCCAGCATTTTGCCATAGAAAGTGGCTACTTCCTCAGCCGCCAAACTAAGCTTCATCGGTTCTCCTAAAATACATTGAAAAGGCTAAACGATTGGAATGACCAGATAAAGCAGTTGCAGGCTATGTTTGTTATACAGCACCTGGATTTCCACCCTGACCCTGTGTATTTATTAGCATCTAACATGATGCAGTTCTAGGTTTGCTACCTGTATAACCACTATATGGTCAAAGGTTTGTGGACATCTGCCCATCGCACTTGTCAGATATCGAATTCCAAAACCATGGTGTGACGGGAGTCACTTTGGGTGGGGGGCCCATGGAACACAGCTCACGGAGAGGTGTCTCAGCTCCCCATATCCCTCTTATGTGCAAGTCACCCTGTGTCTCTTAGGGGTACAGGGTGACTAATGGACGCTGAGAATGCGGTTGGAATGACTTCAGATGTGACAGTAATATTTATCAGCTATATGAAGCTCACATATCAGACTGGATGTCGCTCCACTTCCTTAAACTGAATCTCTCCAAAACCGAGTTTCTTGTCTTCCCCCCCGCCCGGACACCACCCCCCATTGACTTCTCCATCACATCCAACAACGCCACCATCAAACCCGCCCCGCAGGCCAGGGTACTTGGTGTCATTCTGGACTCCAACCTATCCTTCCAGCCCCAAGTCCAATCTTTAACAAACTCGTGCAGACTCCACCTCCGCAACATGCAGACTCCACCTCCGCAACATCACCAAAATCCTCACGTTCCTAACCCCAGAAACCACTAAACAGCTCATCCACTCCCTCATCATATCACGACTCGACTACTGCAACTCCCTCCTCACTGGCCTGCCTCGCCGCTGGCTATCCCCGCTTCAGTCCATCCTGAATACGGCTGCCAAGCTCATTCACCTTTCCAACCGCTCCGTTTCCGCCACCCCCCTCTGCCAATCCCTCCACTGGCCTCCATTCAGTGTCCTCCACCCCCCTCTGCCAATCCCTCCACTGACCTCCACCCCCCTCTGCCAATCCCTCCACTGGCCTCCACTCAGTGTCCTCCACCCTCCTCTGCCAATCCCTCCACTGGCTTCCGATTGCGCAACGGATCAAATTCAAAATCCTAACACTGACGTACAAAGCCGTCCACCATACTGCCCTGAACTACATCACTGACCTAATATCCAAGTACCACCCAACACGCACACTCCGCTCCTCACAAGACCTCCTTCTCTCTAGTTCCCTGGTCTCCTCCTCCCATGCCCGCCTCCAGGACTTCTCCAGGGTGTCACCCATCCTCTGGAACTCCCTGCCCCAACCCATCAGATTATCACCTACTCTCCTCTCCTTTAGGCGCACCATGAAAACCCACCTCTTCAGGGAAGCCTACCCCACCCCCTGCTAACCTACCGACCTCCTCCACTCTTCCTACCACTCCATCCCCCACAGCTATCTCCTCCTGTGCCACCATCCCCTCCCTCCTAGATTGTAAGCTCCAAGGAGCAGGGCCCTCGATCCCCTCATGTCTTGCATTGTATTGGTATTGTTCTGTCACATGTTCTGTCCTCCTTTGTAATGTACAGCGCTGAGCGAACTATTGGCGCTTTATAAATACTGTATAATAATAATAATTCCTGGTTGTTGATTCTGAACTAGACATGTGAATTGAAGGAGCGGGACTGTCTGCTCTTTAGTGAGATCCTAATTCATCCAACCATTGTCTAGGTGTGAATTTAGAGTGTTAAGTCTATTTCTGTATATAGCTGCCTTTGCATACGATCATGTGATCAGTCTCAGTGTGTATTGTATGATCATGTGATCAGTCTCAGTGTGTATTGTATGATCATGTGATCAGTCTCAGTGTGTATTGTATGATCATGTGATCAGTCTCAGTGTGTATTGTATGATCATGTGATCAGTCTCAGTGTGTATTGTATAAAAAGCCTGTTTGAGGTTAAAATAAAGGCGTCTATTTCCTGGTTTAATACAAGGCTGGTGTTGTCTAGTCTTGTATGGTCAGCGGTGGGGTCCATGGACGGTGTTTGGACAGGCAAGCGGGAGAGTAACGGAAATACCCTGGTGCAGTCGGGGTCCAGTTCCGGTACACATGACCATTAATTATAGGGTTAGCCACCACGTTGGTTGTTACAGCCTTCACTTTTCTGGGAAGGCATTCCATTAGATTTTGGAGAATCTGTAGGAATTTGTGCCCATTCAGCCAAAAGAGTATTTGTTACTTCAGTAAGGGATGTTTAGCAATTTGTATTTCAATTCATCCCAAAGGTACTCAAAGGGGTTGAGGGTCACGGTACTGTGCAGATCACCAGAGTTCCTCCACACCAAACTAGTCAAATCATATCTTTATGGAGCCGGCTTTGTACACACCGGCGCAGTTAATATGGAATGGAAAAGGTCCTTCCCCAAATTATTGTCATGCGGTGTAAATTTGTCAAAAATGTGTTTGTATGTTGTTGCACCCACAGTACTCATCACTGGAGAAACCTGAAAATCATTTTGAGGGGTGTCCACAAACGTTTGGCAATATAGTGTATAAAAACTGGAATAAGAAACAATAAGCAAACAGAGGGAACAATTCACTAAGCGGTATCTTACCGCATCCGAGTATGCGGTAAGATACCGCACAGAATTAAAAAAAAAAAAAAAAAAAAAAAAAAAAAAAAAACGGTATTCACAAAAAACGCTACTGAAATACGAGGTATTTTATTAAGGCATGTGGTATTTTAGAAGTGGAAATGTGCAATAATGTATCAGCTGCCAGCAGGGTTCCCCACTGACAGCTGAATGTAAAAAAACAAAAAAACCCAAAAAACAAAAAAAACCCAAAAAACAAAAAAAAGCTGGCACTTAAAAATGAAGCAAAAAAAAAAACCAAAAAAAAAAAAAAAAAAAAAAAAAACAGCCAGGGTACCCCCCACAGTCCTTACTGTCTGGTATGGATTTTGAGCAGGAACTCCCGAGCCAAAATTAAAAAAAATCCATGTCAGACCTTCATCTGAGCATACAGCCTGGGGGGAGGAAGAACGAGGCAAGCAAGCGCCCCCCCATTCCTGAACCATACCAGGCCACATACCCTCAACATGCCCCCAAAGCACCTTGTGGGGACAACCTTGCCTCTTCCCCACAACCCTGCAGGCGGGGGGGGGGGGGTTTATCGAAATCTGGAAGCCCCCTTTAACAAGGCGGCCCCCGGATCCCAGCCCCCCCCCATGTGAATAAGTATGTGGTACATGGTACCGCTTCTCATTCGCAAAAAAATACAGTGCTTTAAATAACTAAGGGGCGGGGCCACCCACTGACATCACCAGGTGGCCCTGCCCCATAGTTATTTAAGAAAGGTTATCAGGCCAGCAGAGCTGTCAGATGGTGGGAGCCTTTGTGGAGAGCGGAGCTTTTTTTTTTTTTTTCTCCTTTTCAGGGCAGGGGTAGCCACGGGCATTGTGATTGACGATGGAGCTACACAGGGGTGACATTTTTTAAATTTTTGGTTTTTTAATGCGACAACCTTTAGTGAAATGTCCGCAAAATACTTAAAGGATAACTTCACCTTTGCGCCTCTTCCGATGTGGGTTTCTGTGCTTAATGATATCATGCATATGGAGGAAATGCTGGCATTTGCCAATGATACCTATGATACACATAAGCCACTGTGGTCGGTTTGGCTCCATTTCTCCTCCTCCTCTTCTTTGACTCTCCGTGATATGTATTCCTGTCGTGCCTTGATGGAGGTGAGCCTTGGTCCCGATTCATTTTCTTTTCAGAAGGTCCACCTGTGTGGCCCCACGGCTCGCGGGATCACCCCCAGTGGGATACTGGTAGAGGACAGCCTTGGTTCTTGCCATTCTAGTCTCCCTCTCTACATCTGACTTCTCTTTTTCTGCAGTTTGGGTTTATACTCTTGGTAATACGGAGATCTCATTTTGTTTTACATCTTGCTGGGGATGCCTCCCTTTAACCTCCCTATCGGTCTGATTATGTCAGTATTTCTGTGCTGAAAGCGGTACATTTTTTTGCATGGAAACATGTTTTTTTATTGTAGGCTGTAATTTTTAGGAATAACTCACTGAAATCTGTCCGAACAAGAGTCTAGTAAACATCCCGGGAAAATCATAAATTATAATTTAATAAATAATCATAAAAAATATAATAAATGTAATTCAATAATATAATCAAACCAAAAACACTGAAATGTGAAATATAGCGCCAAGTTGGCACATCGCTGAGCTCAGTCGCAGAATCGTTTTCAGTGTCTGATGAGGAATTTCCCCCACCAATCATTATCACTCAATTCTGCAAGTGGTTCTGATTTACTATCGCTGTTCTCTAGCCGGTCTAAAACCGCGTCTGACCTAAAGGGACGCTTTTTGGACGCCATGGACGTTTCTCAGTTTCCAGGCAGAAAGAACAGTAAAAATGCAGGCAGGGCGCCGGACAAAGCACTCGGGACACAATGTATGTGAAATGGTTGGATACAGGAATGTTATACTATGTGATTTTAGTGGATTTAGTGAATGTCACTTTTTCACATTTTTGAATTTCCCGCCAGTTCCATCCCGACGCTCGCAGGGGACGGAACCCAGATGAGAGATGCCGGCATCGGCCGGAGGACATTACGGGGGACACTGCAGGGGGGACATTGCGGGAGCGCAGGACAAGGTAAGTAAATAAGAGATCCCAGAGCAACGCCGCAGTGTATTCCCGAGTGTAGCTGGGGGGGGTTACCGCTTGTGGTGCTGAAACTTTACCCCGAGCTACACTCAGGAATACCGCCGGGGGGGTTAATGCAATCAGTAGAGATGCCAGGAATAGGTCTGACTGTATTGGACCCACCATGCATCAACCTGGGATTTTTTACGGTTATCACCATCTGAAATGGCGTCACCAATTATGACACTTATCAATGTAAAAATATCCAGCCATTTATATCAATCATTTTAGCAGTTCTAACTTTTTAACTTCTTGCCGACCGCGCATAGCCGAATGACGGCTTCACCGCGGCCGGCCAGTTCTGAGTGGACGTCATATGACGTCCTCCCAGAACGTGCTCTCCTGCGCGCCCCAGGGGGCGCACACCCGGCGATCTCCGTGATCGCTGTGTCCTACGGACACAGCTGATCACGTGATGTGGTGAAAGGCCGATCCCACCGGCCTTTTACCACGTGATCAGCGGTGTCCAATGACACGCTGATCACAGGGAAATGCAAGTGCCAGTTCTCAGCTGCACTTTCCTCACGCTGTCAGATCGTGAGGAAAGTACTGCCGAGAACCGGCAGTTGTCAGAGCGGGGATCGGCACCGATCATCAGGGCACTGATGATCAGTGCCCTGATGATCGGTGCCCAGCAGTGACACCCGCAAGTTCCGCCCAGTAGTGCGCCCACTAGCCCCGCCCACCCGTTCCCAGCAGTGCCCCCACCTGTGCCCAGCAGTGCCCCCACCTGTGCCCAGCAGTGCACCCACCTGTGCCACTCTGCAGTGCCACCTACATGTGCCCAGCAGTGCCACCCACCTGTTCCCACCAGTGCCACCCACCTGTGCCCACCAGTACCACCCACCTGTGCCCACCCACCAGTGCCACCCACCAGTGCAGCCCAGCAGTGCTGCCAGTCAGTGCCACCAGTCAGTGCCCAGGGGTTGTGCCAGTCAGTGCCGCCAGTCAGTGCCCAGAAGTGATGCCAGTCAGTGCCGTCTATCAGTACCCATCATCAGTGTCACCTATCGGTGCCGCCTATCAGAGCTGCATATCAGTGCCGCCTATCCGTGACCCCTAATTAGTGCTGTCTATCAGTGCCGCCTATCCGTGCCACCTCATTAGTACTGCCTATCAGTGCCCTTTAGTGCTGCCTATCAGTGCCGCCTATCAGTGCCCATCAGTGCCGCCTATCAGTGCCCATCAGTGCCGCCTATCAGTGCCCATCAGTGCCGCCTCATCAACGCAAATCAGTGAAGGAGAAAAAATACCTGTTTGAAAAATTTTATAAAAGAAACAAATAAACTTTTTTTTTTTTTCAAATTTTTTGCACATTTTTTAATTTATAGCACAAAAAGTAAAGCGCCCAGTGGCGATTAAATACCACCAAAAGAAAGCTCTATTTGTGAGAAAAAAATGATCAAAATTTCATATGGGTACAATGTTGCATGACCGCGCAATTGTCAATCAAAGTGCGGCAGCGCTGAAAGCTGAAAATTGGCCTGGTAAGGAAGGGGGTATAAGTGCCTGGTAGGCAAGTGGTTAATTGCCTGCAAAGGGCACAATGCAACCTCCCAGAGGGGAGCATACTTGCAGCACTCTATACATTCGTACTGCTGGCTTTCCCGCCATTTACTAAACGGTCACATTAACGGTTGGCATTGCTTGCCCTTACCATCATAGCAGAAGTGGACGTCCTCTGGAAGCGGTTCATACGGAACAGCAAAATATGGGCCTTTATGTTCAAGAAATTTCCACTTGACGCCATCTTCATGATTGGCTTCTTCCCACCTACAACATGAAATAAGGTTCATGACAAATTCACTGTAAATATGTATCTATAGAAGGGTAAAGAAAAAGCAGAGAGCAAAGAAAAATCTGTTTGTATCCTCCATCCATGTTTGTATTTCCATCTTTGCATTGCTTGCAAATATTTGACCTCACCTGGTATAATTAATAGACGGACTTGGATGTACTTACTTGTATTTAGTAATTTTAAGTGCGGCGTGGCACAAATTTTGAAATTTATTAATGGCAATTTTGCTTCATATTTTGTGCACTTTATTGGTAATTTTTCATTTAAGTTTTGGAGAATATATATATTTTAATATTATTTTCTGTACACATTTATTAGCGCGACGCATTATTTCATTTATCTAAATCAGGTGAACAATCTGCTGGAGAGGGCGCAGGAGTGCCTTGTTCTCTGTACAGGCCACATGCCGCACAGTGATCATGGCACCATTACTTTTATCGGCCTTTGGGATATTTGGAGAGAGAGAGATTTTATAGCGAGATAGAGAGATTTTATTTAGATAGATATATATATATATATATGCACACACACACACCTCTCTATATAAAAACATCTCTCTCTCTCTATATATATATATATATATATATATATATATATATATATATATATATATATATATATATATCAGGGTATATAAAAATCGATTAAAAAAAAAAAAAAAATTGGATTTTTTTTATTTAAATCGGATTTTTTTTAAATAAAATGCTTGTTGAGGAAAATATATTACCATCCAAAGGTTATTCCATCATGAAATAAAGATTATTTTTTTAATTATGTAGAATAAGGCTGTATATGTTTAATTTGTTAGGTAAATAAATTCCATGATTCCATTCACAATGTCAGGCTCTTCCAGAGGTTTTTGTAAGATTATTGGGCAGTTTCTCTGCCTACAAGATATTATCACAGATGCTTGGTTTACTTTTGCAGTTCTCAAAGTTTTTTTATATATATATATATATATATATATATATATAAATAAAATATCTACTATATATACAGTATACTGCGCTGAGCCAAGCGGTTTCAAAACGGTAATCAGCCCGCTGGATGTGTGTATGTACGGTAGCTGAGGCTACATACAGTATACACTGGGTAAATCACGGCGAGCGATGTATTCTACTAATGAATACAAAGCCTGCTCGGATTGGCTGAGATTGCGACATCATCAGCCCACCTCTCTGACTCAGCCAATCCGAGCAGGCTTTGTATCCATTAGTAGAATACGTCACTCGCCGTGATTGGCCCAGTGTATACTGTATGTAGCCGCAGCTCCCGTACATACACACATCCAGCGGGCTGATTACAGTAGGGACGTACCGGTGCATTTTGAAAGCGCTTGGCTCGGCGCAGTATACTGTATATACCGCACATCCAGCGGGCTGACCGATTAATCTGTCATAGGGACACTTGTTTTGAGCCAGCTTGGCTCAGCATACTGTATTACCACACATCCGGCCAGCTTGACCCAAACAAACTCAAGGTTCACATTTTATACCCCGCGTATAAGACGACACCCAATTTTTGGGGTATATTTTTAAGTATAAAAAGTAGTCTTATATGCCAGAAAATACTGTATATATAAATAAAATCAATCTCTCTCTCTCTCTCTATATATATATACATACACACACACATACCGTATTTTTCGCTCCATAAGACGCACCTAGGTTTTAGAGCCAGAAAACAGGAAAAAAAAAATTCTGAACTAATGGACTGCAGACATAGTACAGGAGATGACCAGAGACTGCGGACAGCACAGGGATGACCAGAGACTGCGGACAGCGCAGGGATGACCAGAGACTGCGGACAGCGCAGGGATGACCAGAGACTGCGGACAGCGCAGGGATGACCAGAGACTGCGGACAGCGCAGGGATGACCAGAGACTGCGGACAGCGCAGGGATGACCAGAGACTGCGGACAGCGCAGGGATGACCAGAGACTGCGGACAGCGCAGGGATGACCAGAGACTGCGGACAGCGCAGGGATGACCAGAGACTGCGGACAGCACAGGGATGACCAGAGACTGCGGACAGCACAGGAGATGACTGCTGACCTTTGGGGAAGGGGGGGGGGAGCGGGTACCTGAATTTGACAGGTACCCGCTCTTACTTCCGCGGAGTTGTTCTTTGATCTTACCTGTTCCTCGATCCAGCCGCGCGCTGTCTTCCCGGCTTCTGTAGTGTCGGCGCTCGGCATGACAGCCGGGTGCCCAGTGCGCATGAGCGAGAAGCACTTGCGCTTTGTGATTGGTCCGGCGGCTTCTGGGATCTGTCATGTGTCCCAGGTACCGCCTTAACATTCACAAAAAGCACCGCTTCTTGCGCATGCGCACTGGGCACCCGGCTGTCAAGCACAGCGCCGACACTACAGAAGCCAGGAAGAAAGCGCGCGGCTGGATAGAGGAACAGGTAAGGTCAAAGAACAACTCCGCGGAAGTAAGAGCGGGTACCTGTCAAATTCAGGTACCCGCTCCCCCCCCCCTCCCCAAAGGTCAGCAGTCATCTCCATAAGGTCCCGCTGCAGAGCTGAGCGGCCGGCCTGGTATTCTGACACGGCGGCGGTGGAAATACCGGACTGGCCGCTCCATAAGACGCACTAACATTTTCTCCCCTTTTTTTGGGGGAAAAAAGTGCGTCTTATGGAGCGAAAAATACGGTATATATATATATATATATATATATATAAAATCTCTCTCTCTCTCTCTCTATATATATATATATATATATATATATATATATATAAAATCTCTCCCTCTCATTCATATATATATATATATATATATATATATATATATATATATATATATATCTCACTATATATATATATATATATATATATATATATATATATAAAATCTCTCTCTCTCTCTATATATATGTGTATATAAAATTTGGAAGTTGTGGGCAGCTTACTAGCAAAAAAAAAAAAAGGCAAAAAAGCTGGTTTATCCATGTAGGAGGAATGTCAGACTTGGACTCAGCACTGGAACTGGTTAATAAATCATCTGCCTTGGGTTTCAGATAGTCAGGGTACCTCACATTCTTGATCGTTTTACTTACAATGTACCGATTACGCCGATGCATTGTAAGCCCAAGTGTAATCCTTATTAGCAGGGGGTTCCCCCAAAACATAAAATATACTTCAGAGGGTTCACCCAGGGTAAAAAGATACTGAAAGGCAGTGTTAATAGTGTAGCAGCTCGGTGTGTATCCCTATTTCTACATATACTTACTGTATAGCTGGGTATAAAGACTTCGCCCAAACACAACAGTTGAACAATCTCAGCTGCCATTTAAAAAAAAAAAAAAATACATGGTTTCCAAGACCTCACAATCCTTTGAGAAGCAGATTGGCTCTATAAAACTGAGAACAAACACACACACACACATATATACACACACACACACATATACACACACACACACATATACACACACACACATATACACACACACACACATATACACACACACACATATACACACACACATATACACACACACACATATACACACACACACACATATACACACACACACATATACACACACACATATACACACACACACATATACACACACACACACATATACACACACACACATATACACACACACATATACACACACACACATATACACACACACATATACACACACACACATATACACACACACACACACACATATACACACACACACATATACACACACACACACATATACACACACACACATATACACACACACACACATATACACACACACACACACACACATATATACACACACACACATATACACACACACACTGTAACGAGCAGCTTCTTACCACTGTCTGGTACACGGCTTGCTAGATTTTGCTCTCTGCACACGCGCTGTCAGGACACCTCCAATGTGCCAGCAGTCAGAGTATAAACCGAGCTTAGACAGCAGCCTGCAGCCATTCCAGAACATGATACACACAGAGGAGACACATTCAAATTTGCTGAGCACATGTGGGTGACCCTTTCTAGTCAAGGTTACTTCC
This sequence comes from Staurois parvus, assembly GCF_062004578.1. Taxonomy (NCBI): domain Eukaryota; kingdom Metazoa; phylum Chordata; class Amphibia; order Anura; family Ranidae; genus Staurois; species Staurois parvus. The sequence goes on along the minus strand of NW_028320509.1, from coordinate 76,101 downwards.
TGAAACTCAACCAATCAGCTGGCAGAAGCCAAACAGAGGCATTCTGGGAAGTGTAGTATTAAAGATGGCAAAGCGAGATCGGGTACTTTGAGGTCAGTGCTGCTCGGCTGATGTGATCAGGATGACAGAAAATGTATTACAGGTACTTATATAGTGCTGTGAGTTTATGCAGTGCTTTACACACAGATATATATATATATATATACATACACACACAGATGTGTTCAAAATAATATCAGTGTGTTGAAAAAAGTGAATGAATCTCAAAATCCTTCTAATAGCTTTTATTTCCATCCACACAAATGCATTGGGAACACGACACATTCTATTCCAAATCACAACATGAAGAAAAATACATCAAATTTGTGTTGTTCCTCTAAAAAAATGGAAGAAAAGTGAATATTAGACGGTTCAAAAAAAAAAAAAAAAAATGGCAGTGTTTGTATTCTTCTTTACAAACTCAAACATTCACTATATAAACTGAGAAATGTTTGAAGATTTTGCTTTCCTTTGAATGACTTCATGAATATTTGGTTGTAGTCGCACTGTTTCTGAGAACTGCTGTACATCTGTGTTGCATGGAGTCCCCCAACTTCTGGCCCCTGTGATCACGTATTCCAGCCCAGGATGATTGGACCACATTCCACAGTTCTTCTCTATTTCTTGGTTTTGCCTCAGAAACTGCATTTTTGTTGACACCTCACAAGTTTTCTATTGGATGAAGATCCGGGGATTGGGCCGGCCACTCCATAACGTCAATCTTGTTGGTCTGGAACCAAGATGTTGCCCGTTTACTGGTGTGTTTGGGGTCGTTGTCTTGTTGGAACACCCATTTCAAGGGCATTTCCTCTTCAGCATAAGGCAGCATGACCTCTTCAAGTATTCTGATGGATTCAAACTGATCCATGATCCCTGTTATGTGATAAATAGGCCCAACACCATAGTATGAGAAACATCCCCATATCATGATGCTTGCACCACCATGCTTCACGGTCTTCACAGTGTACTGTGGCTTGAATTCAGTGTTTGGGGGTTGTCTGACAAACTGTCTCCGCCCACTAGACCCAAAAAGAACAATCTTACTTCCATCAGTCCACAAAATGTTGCGCCATTTCTCTTTAGGCCGGTCAATGTGCTCTTTGGCAGATTGTATCCTCTTCAGCACACGTCTTTTTTCCAACAGTGGGACTTTGCGGGGACTTCTTGCAGATAGCTTGGCTTCACATCGGCGTCTTCTAATTGTAACAGTCCTCACAGGGAACGTCACACCTTCTTTCATCTTCCTGGAGCTGATTGTTGGCTGAGTCCGCCCCATTTTGGCTATTCTTCTATCCATTCCAATGGTAGTTTTTCGCTTTCTTCCGCGTCTTTCAGGTTTTGGTTGCCATTTTAAAGCATTTGTGATCATTTTCTGCACTTCTTTATATGTTTTCCCCTCTCCAATCAACTTTTTAATCAAGGTACGCTGTTCTTCTGAACAATGTCTGGAACGACCCATTTTCCTCAGAATTTCAGAGAAATGCACTGTAACCAGCATGTCCAACATTTGCTGCCTTCCTTCCTTAAATAAGGGCAATCATTGCCACCTGTTTATCAAAGAATGAATGACCTCACTAATAGAACTCCACACGGCTATTATTGTGAACACGCCCCTTTCAATGAGTGATTCAATGACACAGAATCAGCAGCATGCATGTCATGACTGTTGGGTCTGTTGGATTTCTATGACTCTACTACACCTGCTAGGAAATTATGTGCCATGTAGAAATATCATCTCTACCAAAAACAGTGATTGATCCGGTTAGTGATGTCTGACTTCTATTATTTTGAACACAACTGTATATATAATCTCCAAAAACAATATATAATAGTGGCAGCGCTATAAAAACTAATTCCCTCCAAACAGTCTAAGGATCATAAATAGATCTCTCTCTTTCTATATATATATATATATATATATATATTTATTTATTTATTACACACACACATACATATATATATATATATATATATATATATATATATATACACACACACATACACACACACACACACGACACAGTGATAATTATATACACACGTGAACCAAAAATAAAATCTATAATCCCCCTCCGACCCACATTTGAGGGATCACTTAATTTAAGATAAATAGTGCAAAACCCTAACCAGGGATACATTACTATAATGTGATCAGTGAACCACACTTGAAAAAAATCCACAGTAGAACGCCAACATAAATCAGGACCCCCCATATAAATACTTAAATGAATACAGTCCAAAAACAAATCAAATCGTGCTCCAAATTTTCAAAAAACATGCAGGTGGTATTGCGTAGTCTTGGTCACATCACAGGTGCAAATCCTCAAATGGCCAAATTGCCCCCTCACCTCCTTACAGTGACCCCACAGGGCCAGCTCGCTTTTAGGATCACACCACGAGCCTCACAGGTAGTACTCTCCTTATAGGTCTCCTCCAGCCATTGGCATCAGCAACACCTTTTACCCTCCACACAGGACCACAGTAATGAAACAAAAAGATCCTCCATAGTATAATACCGTTTTAATGTAGCCAAATATATAGATAAAAATGCCCACTCACATATCTGTAATGAAACACTCGCCTTTACACCACACACTATGGGTGTACTGCATGGGTATACGGTGCTCCAAGATGGCGCCCACGCTGGAAGTGACGTTACCGAGTACCGTACGTTCCTCCCCACGTACCTACGTGTTACGTCACGCTAAATCATGTGACTTCTTCAGGATTTCATGAGAGCTATAGATTATTTATATATATATATATATATATATATATATATATATATATATATACACACACACACACACATATATACACACACACCATATACACATACTGTATATATACATATACAAACGCATATACATACACACACAGGTTATCCCCCCTTCAGTCTATTATGAATGCTGCTGCTAGACTCATCCACCTTACCAGCCAATCAGCGACTGCTGCCCCTCTCTGCCAATCCCTTCACTGGCTTCCAATAACCCAACGCAAAAAAATTCAAAATACTAACCACAGCTTACAAAGTCATCCACAACACTGCCCCTAGCTACATTGCCAACCTATATCCTCTTAATTAGGAGTCTATCACTAAGTGGTCCATTCTGGCTGTAGATCTGGCAATCTCGAATCTTACCAAGGTGCTTCCTATTCTTGTAGATGATGTCCTTTCATTTATGGTTCCACAAAGAGTGAAAGCTCTTCCTAGGGCCATGTTTCCTCTGGCAGGCTGCCTCTTTCACAAGTTTTTGGCTGTAGTTCTCTTGTGCCCGACCACGGATGAATTGGTGAAATCCCTTCTGCGTGATTGGCCAACGCCAACATTGACCTATAAATCGATTGCATGGGCCAGATGTCTTTGGTTTTAATATTTAGCTGTGATGGCTTGCTGAAGTCTCTTGCATTGGTCTTCGGACAGTCCACTTGTGGATGAAGTGTTGCAAAACTCATTTGTAAAAAGCGTTACTTCACAGGTTAATGTAGGGTTTTATTATTAGGTTACTACTGGGATAACAGTACTCACCTTTCCCAGTTGAAGTAGCCAATTCGCAAGTCTCTTTGCCATTTCTCTGAAGCATCTCTTTCACTTAATATGCCCTCCACTTCCACATTGAGAGCCTCTCACCGTTTGGTTCTCTTTCTGCCCTCAAGACCTTTCAATGCAAGTCTACCATTCTCATAGACAAGCCTTCCTCTGCATAGCATGCCCCCACTTTCCAAAGCAGGTGACCCATTTACTGGCCTTCACAGAAAATTGCAAGTCCTGCATACTCCATACTTGGGCACAAGAGGTGGTGTTTTGTTCTCTCCCCCTAGTCACTCTTACCTTCAGTTTTTTGAAGTCTCCTCAGCCCCTGGATATTCTCCTTGGTGCACACTCTAGACTCTTGGTCATTTCCTAGTCCCTCCTGCAGAATATTTTCAGAGGTTTTACTCAAATTTGTTCACTGTTCCCAAACTACCAATTCATGGCCCTTCCTTTCAGCCTCTTCGCTACACCTCACTTGTTTGACCAGGTACTATCTTCATTGTTGGCCCTTTTTTACTCTCGAGGTCTCCAGATTGTAAGCTACCTAGAAAACCTCATCAGGGAAGAATCGGCAAGGCTGTGAAGGACAATGTGTCCCCGGCTATTCACATATTGCATGGATCCTGAACCTTCAACCCGTCAACGACTCAGATTCATCATTTGAAATATCTGTGGCTGGTCCCAGGCATTTAGCAGACCATGTTATTCCCCACTCCCATCCCCAGGAGCAACTTTAGACTCTCAAGTCTCAGGTTTGTGTGCTCAAGTCCATGAGCCATCAAACCCTCTAAGTCTGCACAAATGTATTGGGTCTAACTGTGGAGCCAGTTACATTTAACAAACCTGCAATGGAACATTCTGACATCATAGGACAAGGGATTGGTAAGACTAAAAGATTGGCTATCCCTTGCCCTGGAGCCTTCAGAATACTGCTCTGGACAGGGAAATCACTCCACCATGTGTTTTAGATTCTTAGAATGATCAAAAGCCTGTTGAGCTGAGAAGCATGGTTTGTGCAGGAGACCTAGTCTTTGATGGAATATCACCTCCTCAATACCAAAGCAGCAACATACATCAATTATCTATAAGGAACAAGTGGTCTTGCTGTGGCAAAATCGGTAGAGTGAATCTTGTTTTGGACAGAACATCAGGTTCTAGCTCTGGCAGCCATGAATATACCTAGTATGGACAACTGGCGGTCTTATCTTCTCAGCCTGCAGAATCTGTACCTGGAATAATGGTCTTTGCACCCCAGGCATTCCAAGGTGGGGGGACACATGTGGATCCTCCTGGCCGCCAAATTAAACAAACTGAATGTTTTGCATGATCAAGATGGAGGGAATTTATGAATGGATTTTAACCTTGTCCCTCAGTATTTCAGCAGCCCCTGTTCATGTCTATTAGAGGCAATACCCCCTCTGATGACTTGCAAGCTAGTTTACCTTGTTGCTATGACCTTGGCTAGAGCAGTGTCTGAAGTGACCGCTTTATCCTACAAGATACCTTTTTTTGATTTCAGGGACAAAGTGGTTTTAAAGATTAGACCTTTCTTCCTAAAGGTGGCCTCTGCGTTTCACCTTAATGAGGGCACTATCCTCCTTTCTGTATCCAGATCCAGTCCAACAAAAGGAGATTGAGAGGTAGAACCTGAACAGCCCAAAACACATTTAAACACTTCTTCCTTCCGTAAGAGATTCTTTTTGGCATCTTGTATGGGCTCAGGATCTGTCATCTCAGCATCAGATATCAGTTTCTCAGGTTAGCAAAGCTACTACAGTGTCTTCAGTTCACATAATTTCCAGATTTTACCAAGTGGGCATTTTGATCTTCTGATGACAGCTCCAGGCATAAGGTCCTTCAGGTGATTCTTTGAGCTGTAGAAAGTTCCCCATGCTTTATCTGTGTTGGACCTATTAGCTCTTTTTTTCAGTTACCCAAACCTCAGAATAATGAAAAGAAATTTCTTAAAAATATAAAAAGTTAGGAATCTTGAAATCTTTATTGGCTGATTACTTTCCACCCTTCTATAGCAAGAAGGATCATTAGGTATGGCCCTCATTAAGTCTAATGCACCTCCTCATGGGATTAACTTACTTTTGTATTGGGCCCTTTGTCCTAATGCTGGGTACACATGGAGTGTTTTTTTTTTGTTCAACCCAGTGATCGCCATAGTAACTTAGAGATGTTAGTGCGGTAATCTCCCCCGCTGAGCCATTTTGTTCTGACAAGGGGACTACCCTCCTGCCAGAACACACTGATCAGTGCTCACATCCATTGGCTGCAAACGCTGATCGGATGCTGGTTTTCCAGCATGCCCATTCAATAAAAGTCTGTCTTTAGACCAGCTTCTGTACACACTGAACGATTTTTGGCCTGGGTGTACCAGCCTTAAAAGCATCCCAAGTATGTGTTAGGACATGGGAATTAAGAGATTTGTTTTAACCCATTTAAATCAATTTTTTTTTAAACTAATTTCCTTCATGGGGGAGGGGGGTGTCTGGACCTGGTCAGTGGGGACCTGACCCAGCCCCCTTTTCCCCATATAGCTCTACATGCAACAAATCAGTAATTTAAAGCAGTGGTCTATTGCTGCAAAAAAAAAAAAAAAAGCAGTATAGAGCTGCATAGGCCTTCCTATAGTCTCCAGAATGAAAGGCGTGCCATACTGTCATATTCCTTCTGCTGTAAAAACAATACAGCAGCATAGGATTCAGTGTTCTGCTACTGAGCATTTATATGGAGCAAGCAGTAGCAGGAACCCTGGAGTTGACCACTTCAGCTTCCAAGCCAAGTACTTGACAGCAGTTGCCACTGACAGCCGATGGCTCTAAAGCTATAACCTGTCAGAGCACACTTCTAGGTCTGGAGCACAGCAAACCACAGGCTGAAAACTGGCATGTTGCAGATTGGGACTTTAGACATATGGGGGTTTATTTACTAAAGCTGGAGAGTCCAAAATCAGACTCCCTTCTGCATAGAAACCAATCAGCTTCTAACCTCAGCTTGTTCAATGAAGCTTTGGCAATGAAACCTGGAAGCTGATTGGTTTCTATGCAGAAGTGAGTCTGATTTTGCACTCTCCAGCTTTAGTAAATAAACCCCATGTTGTCTTATTACTACAACATACACTTACCACTTCCACTTGGCTGCATCCTCCTCTTTCTGTTTCTCTTCTTTACTCTTCTTGGTCTTTGCCACATTTCCTTCCACCTTGCTCTTTTTGTTCTTCGCCTCTCCTCCGTTCTCTTTGCTTTTCTTTGTTTTTGTGTCCACTCTCTCAGTTTTGCTCTTCTTAGTCTTTGTCTCACCTCCCTCCTCGATCTTCCTCTTTCTGACAGTGGTAACTTTGCCCTTTTTGGAGTCCTCTTCATTCTCCTGTTTGTCTTCCACATACATGTCTCCAAAATCCAGGCTAGCCCTCCTTTTCTTTTGCTCACCATCAGATTCCATGTTCTCGTCATGTTCTCGTTCCCTCTTTATACTTTTGGATGATTCTTCGACCTTCTCATGGGTTTTTTTGTCATCACCTTTCTTTCCCTTTTTGTCCTCTTTGCTGCGATTCTTTTCTTTGAACTTAACTTTACTACTGTCTTTGGTTTTTGGTTTCTTCTCCTCTATCTGTGTACCTTGAAATATATCCAGGTCAACCAGCATCCTTTTCCCAAAGATACCCTTCACATCAGTTACCAGTTCTTTAACTGGTATTTGGGAGTCTGCCTTTTCTTCCTTAGTATGTAACCGACCTCCCTCTTTTCCAGAATGATTCTTTGATTTGTCATTACCTGTATTTCTCTCTCTCTCTTTAGACCTAGAGTGGTCTTTGTGTGCCTTCTCCTTTTCATGGCCTTTGTGCGCCCTTTCCTTCTCGTGGCCTCTGTGAGCCTTCTTCTCATGCTCTTTGTGCACCTTCTTGAGGTCCTTGTGCACCTCTACCTTCTTGTGGTCACTGTGCGCCTTCTCCTGCTCATGGTCATAATGTGTGTTTTCCTGCTCATGGTCACTGTGCACCTTCTCATGGTCATTGTGCGCCTTCTCCTGCTCATGGTCAATGTGCGCCTTCTCCTGCTCATGGTCATTGTGCGCCTTCTCCTGCTCATGGTCATTGTGCGCCTTCTCCTGCTCATGGTCATTGTGCGCCTTCTCCTGCTCATGGTCATTGTGCGTCTTTACCTGCTCATGGTCACTTTGCATCTTTTCTTGTTCATGGTCATTTGTCTTTTCCTGCTCATGATCTTTGTGCATTTTTTCCTGCTCAGTGTTTTTGTGCCTCTTTTCCTTCTCATGGTCTTTGTGCCCATTTTCCTTTTCACGGTCTTTGTGCCTCTTTTCTTTTTCACGGTCTCTGTGCCTCTTTTCCTTCTCCTGGTCTGTAGGTACCTTTATCTTATCATGGCCTTTGTGCACCAGTTCCTTCCCATGGTCTTTGTGTGCATTTTCGTGTTTATCTTTTTTTTCGTAAGTGCTCTTTACTGCTCCCACTGGATCTTTGGTTGATCTCTTGTGGTCCTCTGTGTGCTTCTTATTCCTTCCAGACAGGTCTCCATTTTCTGGCTCTTTTATATTGTCCTTTCTAGCATGTTTCACAGTTTTGGCGTCCTTTGTTTTCTCCTGATCTTTGTCTTTTTTAGCATTTTCTTTCCCCTTTGTCTCCTTTTTGTGAGTGGAACCTTTCTTGGTCTCTTGGACAAACTCCTTACCAGACTTTTCATTTCCTTTTTTGTCCTGTAATTTAGGGGAATCCTCTGCAGCGGAATGGTTATCTGCTTTTGAACCTTCTTTTTCCAAATGAAGGCTTTCACCTTTCTTCTCTTTTTCATTCAAAGCAAGACTGTAATCTGTCTCACTTTTAGTAGCTGTAGCAGGGTCAGTGGATTTAATCTTCGATTCAACAACTTTTGGTGCAATACCTGCATCAGGTTTGCACTTCTTAGACGACAGATGACCATTAATGCGAAGCAAATTGTTACAGTGGAATTCTGAAATCTGGGGCACAGACTGCAAAAAAAAAAAAGAAGAAATTTAAAGCTACATTTGATAGTTTTCAAAAGTGATCTAAAAAAAAAAAAAAAAAAAAGGTAAAGGAAACCCAGTAGACTGCCCTTGGAAAGATTTAAGTGACCTAGTCGCCATAATAGAACTGTAAAACCAGGATTTTTGGTTTACCAGTAAAACCCATTAGAAGTATGTAACAGGACACAGAAGAGTGAATATTCATGACTACTTGTTTTATGCCGCCATTTGTAGGTGGACACTATCCAAGAATGGCAGGAATCCCCGCCTAGGCATAACCCCTCCCTGCTCCACTAAGCCTCAATTTTGTAGCAAGCAATGTAAACAGACAAAAGGTTAGAAATCTGCGTCCTGTGATGTACTCGAAGGAATTTTACAGGTATACCAAAATCCTAATTTCTCACACCTACATTACAGGACACACAGGAGTTCATATTCATAAGCACTAAACATGATGGGTGAGCAACAACAAGGCCCACATGCCCAAAACAGGAGGTACGCCCACTACAAAACGTCTCGTCCCAAACTGGCATCTGTAGAGTAGTAAACACTTACCTTGTAGTAGTAAGTAATTGAAGGGAAGACCAGGCAGTATTTTTATAATCTTGACAAAGGAATCTCGATGCTGAATGTGAAAGACCCAATTAGGACAGGGTCTTTTGGAGGGGTCTGCAGGCTAGCCTCTTGCCTACTGACCATGGGTCCTGGCCTACTGATCATGGGCCTCGGCCTACTGATCATGGGCCCTGGCATCTGAGGGGACTCTATTCTTTGGGAGATGTATACCTGGGGGACCTCTGGAGTAATTTTACTTCGGATTAAAGTCCATGTCTCCCCAAAACGCACAGACTGAGAACTAGTAGACTCAGATACAGATTTGGGGTCTATGTGTCCCAACCAGCATGACTGCTTCAAACCCCCTCCAATGCTCAGAGACTCAGAGCAAATGTTACTGTAATCAGCTCAAAACAAGCTGATGCTGAGGTCTCTTGCTGTAATCTGTTTATTAAGGTATGAGGTGTTTACAGCTGTGCATTTGTCCCATTGTTAATTCAGTCACAAATTGTTTCTGTCTGTTGGCTAGTCCTCCTGGAGGTTCCTACATGATGGGATTAGTCTTGTGCCAACTTGACCTCATTACCTAATCTGTGTAAAATGTTTATCCTAATGCGTAATATTTGTTTTTATTGTTCATGTGGGGGCTGTCCCTAAGTGTATAAAAACCGATTTCAGTTCAATAAAGGAGTTCCTTGTTGCACGTAAGCTAGTGTCGTTCTAGTTTTTGTGCAGTGCCCAGCTATAATACCGTGTTCCAGCAGTGAGGAAGCAGTTCTCTGAAGGAAGCACCCAAGCAGGGTGCCAGGCGGTCCGACACACTAAACAGCCCAGGAACTACTGACTCACCTGGTGGAATGGGCCCGGACCTGGAAGGAAATAGTCCATATTCACATTGCAAACATTCCTGGAATAGGCTCTAAAATAATGGGTGCTGCAATAACCACCAACTGGAGGCTGGAACATGCACAGTATAATGCCTATTTGCCAGCATACAAATGTTCAAATTAATTCAGAACATTTTTTTATTGAAGAAAGATCACATCACAAACAGGAAAGTGCAACATTTCAGAGCCACGCAGAAGCCCTTGCACCCTAGCTCTGAAGCACTGCACTTTGCGGTTTAAACATTTGAACCCAATCTGAAGATCCATAATGTACTGGCAAATATTCACATTGACCAGTAAGATGGCAACACAATGATTTAAATGAAGAAACCACCTTAGGTAAGAACCAATGCCTCAATGCCTTCCTATTCTGGTAAAAATTCAGGATTGTGCAGTCTACTTTGGGACTCTGCGAGTCAAGGTAACGGCAACTAAAAGACCATCTTGTGCATAAGGAGCGACAAGGGAATCTGAGAGGTCAGAAGGGAGAGGACTTCAAAACAGGCAAGGCAATAAAGGTGATTTGTTAAGAGTTTTGTTTTTTTTTTCTTGGGAGGGTGCATGTGATTGGCACAGGGCCAATCAGCGTTGTCCAGGCAGCGGGTCAGGGGTTATGCAGCCTCATAGGACAGTCAGAGCAGAATTAAAACTCCTCCTACAAGCTTTAACCAGAGCTCAGCTTGATACTGATAGACGTCATAAGAGTTCTCTATACTGCTGATGAGAAAAGGTATTTAGCAGTTTCAATTTACTCAATAACATTTCCATGTTCTGTGTACTGTGGGAGCCCAGATATAGTGAATGCAGGGTCTGGGGTTTAGTAACTGTCAGGGATCCCGGGCTCTCGGCGGTGCGCGCATGCGCAGACTGCCGATCCGTCCGAGCCGGCGAGCACAGAGTCCTCGGCGATCGCACTAGCGATCGCGGCCGCACCAATGGGAGAACAGGGCGCTCTATTTAAAACTGCCCTGTGCATCTCCAAGTTGCCGCAAGGTCTTGTTCCTGTTCCTGTAAGTACGTTTCCTTGTTGCCAAACTCTGCCTGTTCTGATTTATGCTGACCCTCTCCTGCTCTGACCCCGGCTCGTTCCTGACCGTCCTTCTGCCTGATCCTCGGTACCGCGCTGCCCGCTACCTGCTGAACCTGGCTTGTGACCCCGACCATTCTCCGCTTACTTCTCCTGTACCACGCTGCCCGCACGATACCGACCCGGCTAGTCTGACCTCGCTCACGCCTAGCAGTCATCCATCCATCCCGCTCGGATCGGGACCTGTCATCCCCTTCACAGCAGGCTCATCCTGGGCACACACCCTCAGCGGGACCCCTCTACCACCGCCGGGGGTGCCCAGGGGCGCGACCTGGTTCCAGTCTTGCACCAAGTCCATCCCCACCATCAGGGGCCCTGGTGAAAAGGCAGACTGGGACTTAGACTCCGCGTCCTGGGAAACCCCGTGCCGTGGACCACTAGAGATCCCGTTGGGCGGAGCCTGACAGTAACACTTTAATGCACAGAATGTATTCATGTACAAAAAAAAAAAAAATTTACCTTTACAAATCACTTTAGTTATATTACTATATCAAATTATAAGGTTTTAGCATTCATAATATGCTAAATTAAACTTCTTTTGTTTTATTACCACTGTATCATGTTCTTGTAGGGGGAAAAAAAAACAGATAAAAACCATTTAAAATACATTACATCCCACCTCTTGATTGGTTGCATTGTCCTCGTGGATATCAGAGGCAACAGTTGCCCACTCAGACACAGTCCTAGAGGTGGAAGAAATACAAACACTTGACACAAGGAAGTGGATTCATCTAGCAAAGAATGATGTGAACATTGCAGTAACCTAAAGCCAATCACGGACATGGATCAATTAACGCAAAATGCGACTGGCTATTTGTTGCATATCATTAGTCTGTCTACCATCATTATATACAGTGCCCTGAAAGTATTCTTTTGGGCATTTTTGTCACAACTAAATGATTCAGATCATAAAACATTTTAACCACTTGCCGACCGCGCATAGCCGAAAGACGGCTTCACCGCGGCCGGCCAGTTCTGAGTGGACGTCATATGACGTCCTCCCAGAACGCGCTCTCCTGCGCGCCCCAGGGGGCGCGCACCCGGCGATCTCCGTGATCGCTGTGTCCTACGGACACAGCTGATCACGTGATGTGGTGAAAGGCCAATCCCACCGGCCTTTTACCACGTGATCAGCGGTGTCCAATGACACGCTGATCACAGGAAAATGCAAGTGCCGGTTCTCGGCTGCACTTTCCTCACGCTGTCAGATCGTGAGGAAAGTACTGCCGAGAACCGGCAGTTGTCAGAGCGGGGATCGGCACTGATCATCAGGGCACTGATGATCAGTGCCCTGATGATCGGTGCCCAGCAGTGACCCCCGCAAGTTCCGATCAGCAGTGCGCCCACTAGCCCCGCCCACCCATTCCCAGCAGTGCCCCCACCTGTGCCCAGCAGTGCCCCCACCTGTGCCACTCTGCAGTGCCACCTACCTGTGCCCAGAAGTGCCACCCACCTGTGCCCACCAGTGCCACCCACCTGTGCCCACCAGTGCCACCCACCTGTGCCCACCAGTGCCACCCACCAGTGCTGCCAGTCAGTGCCACCAGTCAGTGCCCAGGGGTTGTGCCAGTCAGTGCCGCCAGTCAGTGCCCAGAAGTGATGCCAGTCAGTGCCGTCTATCAGTACCCATCATCAGTGTCACCTATCAGTGCCGCCTATCAGTGCTGCATATCAGTGCCGCCTATCCGTGACCCCTAATTAGTGCTGTCTATCAGTGCCGCCTATCCGTGCCACCTCATTAGTACTGCCTATCAGTGCCCTTTAGTGCTGCCTATCAGTGCCCATCAGTGCCGCCTATCAGTGCCGCCTCATCAACGCAAATCAGTGAAGGAGAAAAAATACCTGTTTGAAAAATTTTATAAAAGAAACAAATAAACTTTTTTTTTTTTCAAATTTTTTGCACTTTTTTTAATTTATAGCGCAAAAGTGAAGCGCCCAGTGGCGATTAAATACCACCAAAAGAAAGCTCTATTTGTGAGAAAAAAATGATCAAAATTTCATATGGGTACAATGTTGCATGACCGCGCAATTGTCAATCAAAGTGCGGCAGCGCTGAAAGCTGAAAATTGGCCTGGTAAGGAAGGGGGTATAAGTGCCTGGTAGGCAAGTGGTTAATAATACATCAAGATATCCCAAGCAAATACAAAAGGAAGTTTTTAAATGATGATTTCATTAATTAAAAGGAAAAAGCTGTCCGGACTTGAATGGCCCTATGTGAACAAGTAACTTCCCCCCACCTTGTTAAATCATGAACTGTAGTTAATCACAATTTTTGGAAAGCTGGGTTCAATTTCACTTGCCACACCCAGGCCTGATTATTGTCAGACCTGTTGAATCAAGAAGTGACTTAACTACAGGGTGCAGCAACATAACTTCCTTTTTTGAAATGCGTGCCATTCAGGCTGTAGCGGCCATAGCAGGGTGGGAGTGGTCTCAGGCGACAGGCGTAGTTCTAAAGTTTTTGTTCTCTTCCAGGTCAGTCATCATCATGTGTTGGAACAGTGAGCAGCGCGCGTTTGCCGTAGAGGCCTACTTTTCGTATGTGAACATGTTGGAGGAATTTGTTTTTCCACGACTTGATGAATTGGACTTAGGGGACATTTGGTTCCAACAGGACGGAGCAACGGCTCACACTTCAAGAGCATCAATGGCTGTTTTAAGGGAACACTTCCCGGAGCGCCTCATCTCAATAAGGGGCGATTTGGAGTGGCCAGCCCGCTCCCCCAATTTGGCCCCTTGCGACTTTTTTTTGTGGGGTTTTTTGAAATCCCGCGTTTATGTAAACCGTCCAAGGACCCTACAAGACCTGAAGGCCAACATCCGCGCAGAAATTGCCAACATACACGCTGCTATGCTGGTAAGGGTCATGAAAAACGCCAGTAATCGGCTTATTCGGTGTATGGACAATGGGGGGCGTCACCTACCTGATATGATTTTCAAAACTGTGTAAAACAGAACTTTAGATATGTACCTACATTATTAAAGACAATAAAAACAATTCTGATTCATAAAATGGGTTTTATTGCGTTTTGAAAAAAGGAAGTTATGTTGCCGCACCCTGTAGAAGCGGTCTGACAAAGTGAAGCATGCTAAAGATCTCAAAAAGCAACACATCATGCCGCGACCTAAAGCAATTCAAGAACAGATGATTAATAGTCATTAACACGTAGCAGTCTGGAAAGGGTTACAAAGTCATTTCTAAGGCTTTGGGACACCCAGCAAACCACGGTGAGAGCCATTATCCACAAATAGAGAAAACTTGAGAGTGGTAAACCTTCCCAGGAGTGGCCGGTCTACCAAAATGACTCCAAGAGCAAGACGACAACTCATCCAGGAGGTCATAAAAAAACCCAGAACAACAACTAAAGAACTGCAGGTCTCACTTGCCCCAGGTTAAAGTCAGTGTTCATGATTCAACAATAACAAAAATGGCCTCCATGGGAGAGTTCCAAGACCAAAGCCACTACTAACCAAAAAGAACACAAAAGCTTGCCTCACATTTGCTAAAAAAAAAAATCTTGATTATCCCCCAAGACTTCTGGGCAAATATTCTGTGGACTGATGACAAAAATTTAACTTTTTGGAAGGTGTGCGACCCGTTATATCTGGCACAAAACTAACACAGCATTTCATGAAAAGATCACACCAACAGTCGCACATGGTGGTGGTAGTGTGATGGTCTGGATGGTCAGGACCTGGACAACTTGCCATAATTGATGGCACCATGAATTCTGCACTCTACCAGAAAATGCTGAAGGAAGAATGTCTGGACATCAGTTCATGACCTCAAGTGCACTTGGGGTATGCAGCAGGACAATCATCCGAAACAAACCAGTAAGTCTACATCTTGATTGCTCAAAAAAACAAAAAAAAAACTAAAATTAAGGTTTTGGAGTGGACTAGTCAAAGTCCAGATTTAATTCAGATTGAGATGATGTGGCATGACCTTCAACAGGCCATTCATGCTTGAAAACTCTCCAATGTGGCTGAATTAAAACAATTCTGCAGAAGAAGAGTGGGCCAAAATTTGTTGACAGCGATATGAAAGACCTATTGCCAGTTATTGCAAATGCTTGATTGCAGTTGTTGCTGCCAAGGGTTGCTCCACCAGTTATCAGGTTTAGGGGGCAATTATTTTTTCACGTAGAGCCAGGCAGGTTTGGACAGCTTTTTTTCTCATAATAAATTAAATCATTTTGTATTTACTCGGGTAATCTTTGTATAAAAATAAAAATGTGGTTGATTATATAAATCATTTGAGTGTGACAAATATGCAAAAGAAAAAAAAAAAAAAAAACCAGGAAGGGGTACAACACTGTATTCCCTCATACTTGTATTAAACAATAACAATATAAAAAGCCAGAAGAATTTTACGGTTGGCACTCAGAGGTATGCACATTCCACAAATCATATCATAGGGCAGTCCTCGAAATTTCCACTCGCCTGCTCGCATTGGGTGAGTGGAAATAAATTGGGGCGAGCAGCGCCGGTGTAGCATACATATCTTCACGGGATACTCATCTTGCACTACACCGGGACTACAGGCGTGTGGGAGGGGCGCCGGTGGGGGCAGTGACAAGCAGAGATCTCCTGTATAGATTTCAATGAAGCAGCTGAAAGCCGCAGGAGAGGAGAATCGGCTTCCAGCTGCTTCACTGAAATCTATACTGAAGATTGCTGCTCGTCACTGCCCCCCCCCTCCCCCTGCTGAACCGTTCATCCCGTCTCTTTCCTTCCTGCACCCTCCCTGCTCCTCAGTGCCCAGCCCCTCACCCCATTCCGACGCACCAATAGAAGAGGGGAGAGAGGCTGGATCTGCTCTGCCTCCCCCTGTCCCCGCCCACACTCCAGTCAAAGCAGCTTCAGAGGGTGCGGATGGAAAATTTTACACAAAGTAGCCGACGGCTCTGAAGCATCTGACTGAGCATGTGAGTCTGACCTCCCTTCCACTTCCTTTCTTCCTTCCCATTTCCTTTCTTCCCTCCCTTCATTCTGCATAAAACATTTAACAGTGCTATTTCAGGAGATAATTTAGGAGTGCGTGTTTAGGGGCAGATTTAAGGACCTGGCAGGACAGTGGTTGGGTGGGACAACTGGAGGTGAGTAACTTAAGTCCTGGCTAGTAGCTCAGGACTTGAAATTTTGAGCCCTGCATAGAGCACCTCAGGACCTGGTAAATTTACTATACAAATAAAAAACTTCAACTGGAAGTTATCCTTTGGCCTGCACCATTCAGTAGTCTGCTAAATGTGATCTGCAGGTTAATTAAAGAGTCAGTGAACCCCTCATGTACAGTACCTTGAAAAAGACTTCAGGGGCAAAAATGTCCCTCGCTAGAAGTGCAAAGAGACATCCCCTTGCAAATGGAATTGAAGAGAAAGGTGGTTCTACAAAAGTATTGACTCCTGGGGGCTGAATATAAAAACACAAGCCACACTTTTCGCAGATTTATTTGTAAAAAAAAATATATATGTGGAAAACCATTTATCGTTTAACTTCCACTTCACAATTATGTGCCACTTTGTGTTGGTCCATCACATAAAATGCATTTACGTTTTTGGTTGTAACATGACAAAATGTGGATAATTTCAAGGGGGATGAAGACTTTTTCAAGGCACTGTAAAAGATAATAGAACGCAGCATAATTTTACACATGACCAGCTCTCCTTCAATCACAAAGCTTTCTCTACTCTGTTGAGCATAAAAGAACTCCATGGGGTACTGCAGTCTGCATTTCACGAACGAGCCAAAAAACACTCGGCACAGTGCAACTTACGTGTACCAGGAAGTAGACGGCGATGTCCACTCTGCGGTATACATGGAATTCGGTATACAAACTGAATTTTCACTTTGAAGCGGTAGTGGTACTAGTCATTTTTTTTTCTTTTTGGGACCCCCAGATGGGTTATGTCGAAATGTGCGATTGAACTGCTTATTAGCACATTATGGCCAATTTACAGTTGCAAGAAAAAGTATGTGAACCCCTTGGGATTACGTGGAGTTTTGCATGAATTGGGCATAAAATGTGCTCTGAACGTCATCTAAGTCACAACAATAGAAGAACACAGTCTGCTGAACATAATACTACACAAACATTAGATGTTGCCATGGTTTAATTGCACATAACATGTAAACATTCACAGTGCAGGGAGGAAAAAGTATGTGAGGCCCTAGCTTAATGACTTCTCCCAGAGCTAATTGGAGCCAGGAGTGAGCCAACCTTGACTCCAATCAGTGTGATGATATTGGATGTGTTGCTGACAGCTGTCCTGCCCTTAAAAAACACACACCTGTTTTGGGTTTACTGGTTTCAAGAAGCACTGTCTGATGTGAACCATGCCTCACAGAAAAGAGCTCTCAGAAGACCTACCATCAAGAATTGTTGACTTGCATGAAGCTGGAAAGGGTTACAAAAGTATCTCCTTGAGCCTTGATGTTCATGTGTCCACGGTAAGACAGACGGCCTACAAATGGAGAAAGTTTAGCACTGTTGCTACTCTCCCTAGGCGTGGTCATCCTGTAAAAATGACTGCAAGAGCACAGCGCAGAATGCTGCATGAGGTAAAGAAGAATCCCAGAGTGTCAGCTAAAGACCTACAGAAATCTCTGGCACATGCTAACATTTTTGTTGACACGTCTACAATAAGGAAAACATTAAACAAGAATGGAGTACATGGGAGGACACCACGGAGGAAGCCATTGCTGTCCAAAAAGAAGATTGCAGCACGTTTGAAGTTTGCAAAAGAGCACCTGGATGTTCCTCAGCACTACTGGCAAAATATTCTGTGGACAGATGAAACCAAGATTGAGTTGTTTGGGAAGAACACACAACACTGTGTGTGGAGAAAAAAAGGCACAGCACACCAACATCAAAACCTCATCCCCACTGTGAAACATGGCGGAGGGAGCATCATGGTTTGGGGCTGCTTTGCTGCCTCAGGACTGGACGGATTGTTGTCATTGATGGGAAAATGAATTCCAGAGTTTATCAAGAAACATACGACCATCTGTCCGCCAACTGAAGCTCCGCAGAGGATGGGTGATGCAACAGGACAATGACCCAAAGCATACAAGTCATTCAACAAAACAACGGCTGCAACAGCACAGAATACGCCTTCTGGACTGGCCCAGTCAGAGTCCTGACCTCAACCCCATTGAAATGCTGTGGCATGACCTTAAGAGAGCGATTCACACCAGACATCCCAAGAATATTGCTACACAGAAACAGTTTTGTGAAGAGGAGTGGTCCAAAATGACTCCAGATCGTTGTGCAGGTCTGATCTGCAACTACAGGAAACGTTTGGTTGAGGTTATTGCTGCCAAAGGAGGGTCAACCAGTTATTAAGTCCAAAGGTTCACATACTTTTTCCTCCCTGGACTGTGAATGTTTACATGTTATGTGCAATGAAACCATGGCAACATCTAATGTTTGTGTAGTATTATGTTCAGCAGACTGTGTTCTTCTATTGTGGTGACTTAGATGACGTTCAGAGCACATTTTATGCCCAATTCATGCAAAACTCCACATAATCCCAAGGGGTTCACATACTTTTTCTTGCAACTGTACCTGCCAGAGGAGCCCTTGAATGCTGTGGTGTGATCAAGCTACGGCACAGACCTGGAGGTCTACCCGCGCATGTGCAGGCCACTCTCTTAAGGTGCTTTCACACCAAACCACACAAAAATGCACTTGCAGCAACAAGAATTTGTATGCATTATGTCTTGCATTGTTGTGTGAATAAGGCACATATAAAACCCGTTTTCTGTGTGCCCTTGCAGTGACCTGAGTTTATCCAATTCAGAAAAATGCAGGTCACCTGACATGTTGTGCATGAGCCCTCACGTTTTCCTGAATACTAAGAGCAGAGGATCGAAACCAGATGCTGGGGAATTCAACAAACCTTTTTGTCTCCTACTGAGGCTTCATATTTCTGGTTCTTCTTGATAAAAAGATTTACAGCTACAGATCACTCTAGATCTAACACCTGGAAGAGACCCCAAGGATGCTTTCCTGAGTACGTACCCATCCAATGACTCCTGGTGTTGATGCCTCTTCTGGTCTGGTTCTGGCCCTTCTGTCAGAATATTGCTGTTCTCATCTACCCCAAAAGAAAGCTCCGGTGACCTAAAACACAAATACTTTTAATGACCAAATCCAATGTTGCAATCCATAACCACACAGAACATCTGAGATGACATTTAAGACAACCTGTACTCCTGCACTGTGAAAGGTATACCCAAGAAAAGCAAGCAATGAGCAAAGGACTAGTCACCAGGAAGGTCTTTAGGCTCCCTGCAGCTGATCATTTCCCTGTTACAGACTTAGCATATCTACAGTAGTTCCATCCAGCAAAATCTGTGTGGATGCCGCCATCTTTATAGAGGAACAGGGCTTTGCTTTCTCATGTCAGAGCAGTGAACAGCACAGTAGTGACATCACTAAATTTCACTTCAAATCTGTTGAGGTTAGCAGCCAGGGACAGCAGTGCCTTAGATCAGCCTTTCTCAACCAGGGTGCCCAGGCACTTTGGGGTGCCTTGAGGTTTCTTCAGGGGTGCCTTGGAACAAATGTCTAAAATTTTCCAAAACTTGTAAACAAGCAGGTGGAACGAGCCTGCCTTTTAGTTACACAAAGCCGCAGGTCTTCATTGTGCACCATATGACCTTCTAGCTTCCGGTGTCCTGACAACCAATGACATCAGTTGACGAGGATGTCAGCTGCCTGCACAGCATCCTAGTTTGACCCTCCCCTGCCCCTCTCCATCAGTGCCGGGGTCACATTATCTCAGTGATGGAGAAAAACTGAGGGAGAAGAAAAACATTGGAATAATAGTCAGTACCAGTGTGCAAAAGTGTATTTTCTTTGGAAGAATAAATCACCTCCAATGTCGGGTGTCCTACATGTGTGGATGTTGCTGCGTTATATAAATCTATTACAATAGTTTTTCATATTTTAAAATGGGATGCCTCGGGACTGTCCATAATTTCAAAGGGTGCCTCGGGACTGTCCATAATTTCAAAGGGTGCCTCGGGACTGTCCATTTCAAAGGGTGCCTCGGGACTGTCCATTTCAAAGGGCGCCTCGGGACTGTCCATTTCAAAGGGCGCCTCGGGACTGTCAATTACCAAGGGCGCCTCGGGACTGTCAATTTCAAAGGGCGCCTCGGGACTGTCAATTTCAAAGGGCGCCTCGGGACTGTCAATTTCAAAGGGCGCCTCGGGACTGTCAATTTCAAAGGGCGCCTCGGGACTGTCAATTTCAAAGGGCGCCTCGGGACTGTCAATTTCAAAGGGCGCCTCGGGACTGTCAATTTCAAAGGGCGCCTCGGGACTGTCAATTTCAAAGGGCGCCTCGGGACTGTCAATTTCAAAGGGCGCCTCGGGACTGTCAATTTCAAAGGGCGCCTCGGGACTGTCAATTTCAAAGGGCGCCTCGGGACTGTCAATTTCAAAGGGCGCCTCGGGACTGTCAATTTCAAAGGGTGCCTTGCCTGAAAAAAAGGTTTAGAAACACTGCCTTAGATGACCCTTACACTGCAAATGAACCCCTATGAGGTAACAGAACAGGAGGACATAGGCACAGGAAATGCACTCTGGGATTCCAGGAGAAAATAGAGTAGATATTTTCCATGGTACTGCTTAGGCACAATTGCATTTCTAGATATACCCTATAAGATAGGAAATCTTCACTTTTTGAGTTTGGCCTATCCAAAGCTTTTTTTTTTTTTTTTGCTCTCGAACCCACACCCCAACACCAAATCCAGAGTGGGGATGTGACCCAAAAAGGAGGAGGAGGAGGGGGCAGAGGGAGGGTGCACAACAGCTTGGGCTCACAGTATGTAAAATGTTGATGGTCATCATTCAACCCAGAAGAGGAACACCATCTAGCAGAGCAGCAGATTTTCTGTGGGGGACAAACCCAAATTCAAGGCAGATATTGGGATGAAAGCTGCATTTATTTGTAAGCAAACTTAAGGCATGCCAAAAAAATTAGATTTTTGGTTTACCTGTAAAATCCTTTACTTGAAGTACATCACAGGACACAGCATTTTCTTATTCATTACGACAGGGTTAGGCTGCCACCTTCAGGTAATTGGCAAGCCATGGATGAAAGGACGAGGGGTGGGGTTCCTGTGATGTACTCCGCGAAAAAGATTTTACAGGTAAACAAGAAAACACCATTTTCTTAATTGTACAACCCTAGGACACAAGGTATCTTCATATTCATTATGATAGGGATGTCCCAATGCACTGAATAAGAGGGGAGGGCAACATGGCAGAAAGTCAACAAGCCCCAAAAATCTAAAAATCAGAAAGGGTTAGAACCTCATGCAGCAGCCTGAAAAGCTTGCCAACCAAAAGGACTCACCCTCAGAGGTTCAAACATCCACTTGGTAAAAGTAACCACCACTCCTCTTGACAGAATGAGCCATCTCCAATAATGGTGGAACTTTGCCCCTTAGACCGTAAGCACTAAGAAAGTTGACAGATTCAATGAGAAATGGTAGATGTGGAAGCTGCGTGACCTTTCCTTAGGACTTCAGGAAGCACCAAAAGGGAATTGCAGCAGTTGACTTGAGGAGATTCTTGACTGTACAAATTACTTCCAAGGTATGAAGAGATTTGTTCCCCGGTGTCTGAGGTTTAGGGGAGAAAGAAGGTAACACATTGTCTTGGTTAAGATAGAACAAAGTGACCACCTTAGGTTAAAAGAAAAAGATGGTTGAGCCCACCACAAAACTACCTTGTTACAATGGCTGACCGGGCAAAGTTCCTCACAGGTAAAAGCAGCCAATTCTGAAATTCTAAGAGCCAAAGTGATGGCAACCAGAAAAAAAAACTCCATGTCAGAAGACTAAGGGAATGTCCTGGATGAGTTCAACACAGGTTTCTGCAATACAGAAAGTACCAAATTGAGGTCCCACAAAGTCAACAGTCTTAACCGGTGGAATAATATCAACAATACCTTGTACTAGAGTAGTCTCTTACTGACCCAAGATTGGAGAAACATCAGGATAGAGCCCCCCCGAGCTTCACACCAGGCAAAATAGGACTTACAATTATTGTGGTAAATATTCCTTGAGGTCTCTTCCTATCAGTCAGCAAGGTAGAACGACTAAATCAGAAAATCCATTATCTCGTAAGACTCTGGCTTCAATAGTCATGCTGTTAAAGTCACCAACCATGAAGAAGAATGGAAGACTGGATCTTGCCAAAAGGAGGTCAAGTCAATCTAGTAGAGTTTATGAATTTGGAGTACTGTACTCTCAGGTTGAGTTGATTGGATTCAATGGAATGCCTTCCACTTGAATATTTCAAAGCAAATGAGGTGGATGCTGTAAAGGCCTGAAGGCATAAATTAGGAAGAACTGATCCCTCAGCATCACCAGAACATCCATCATGAACATCAGGAGTCCCTGGTCCTGAATCTGAACAGTTTCACATTAAACCTAGACGCTAGAAGATTCACATCCAGGGTTCCCCACCTTTGGCAGAGTTTCTCAAACACCTCTGGGTGAAGAGCTAACTGCCCCAGAGTCAGTCACTGATGGCTGACAAAATCTGCCTGCCAATTCTCCACAACGGGAATGTGAACAGGTACATGACGTTCCACCCAAGACAGGATAAGATCCGCTTCCTCTTCCTCTGAGCTGCCTGACTTCTGGCGCCTCCCTGATGATTTATGTATGCCACCATTATGGCATTGTACAACTAAACCCTTACAAGTAGGCCCTTCAGCTGCACGACCAAAGCAGAAAGGCAAGATTAAATTACAGGTGTTTGATGTGCAATAATGTCTTATGAAGTGGACAAGCTCCCTGCACCGAGAGATTCTCTAGAACTCCACTCCAGTCCAAGACAGAGGGAGGAAGTATTTTCCCATCGCCAGTATTCTCAAAGAGATCAACAAGTCCAAAGAAAGTCTTGTTCTGGGGTGTAGCTGCATTGGAGAGTTCGACGACTGTCCTCCTGTACCATGACACCTCTGGGTGAAGAGCTAACTGCCCCAGAGTCAGTCACTGATGGCTGACAAAATCTGCCTGCCAATTCTCCACAACGGGAATGTGAACAGGTACATGACGTTCCACCCAAGACAGGATAAGATCCGCTTCCTCTTCCTCTGAGCCGCCTGACTTCTGGCGCCTCCCTGATGATTTATGTACGCCACCATTGTGGCAATGTACAACTAAACCCTTACAGGGAGGCCCTTCAGCTACACGACCAAAGCAGAAAGGCAAGATTAAATTACAGGTGTTTGATGTGCAATAATGTCTTATGAAGTGTACAAGCTCCCTGCACCGAGAGATTCTCTAGAACTCCACTCCAGTCCAAGACAGAGGGAGGAAGTATTTTCCCATCGCCAGTATTCTCAAAGAGATCAACAAGTCCAAAGACAGTCTAGTTCTGGGGTGTAGCTGCATTGGAGAGTTCAACGACTGTCCTCCTGTACCATGTTGACCAGACATTCATTTGGAGCGGTCTGGAATGAAACAGTTTAAAATGAACAGCCTTGTCTATTTACTTGTTTCCATTGATACTCCTCACTGCAACTCTTGCTTTCTCGGCTTCTCCCTCCCTGTCTTAGTGCCTTTGTTACTATTTGACATTTCCTCCTCATTCTTGCCTGCAATTGGTACCAAGGAGCATCCTTTAACCGGCACCAAGGAGCATCCTATAATCGGCAGCATCACCACCCCTATATTTCATGCTAGTCATGGAATCTTTAGTATGCTACAAACTAAGCTGCCCTATTCTTTGTATACATCTTATTACTACACTCTGGTACCTTTTATGAACAGTAACACCTCTTTACATGATGCTGTTCCTGTTATTTGTACCTGTTATTGTGCTTGGAAAATTATAAAAAACATTTGTCAAAACCAAAAAAACTGCCTTGAAGGAGGCTACCATATGCTCCTAAACCCTCATGCAAAGCTGAATCAAGGGGTTGTCAGAGATTTAGGCAACTCCACCTGAGTTCTAAGAGCAAGGATCACTTGATTGGACAGTGCCCAGCATCTGGCCTAAGTATTCAAAGCCTTTGGGTTGGAACTAAGGCCATCTTTTGTAAGTTTAGAACCCATCCGAACTTCTCCAGAGTCTGCACCACTCAACTACACTTGAGCTCCAAAAGAGGAGTGGACTGCTCCCTCAGAAGTCATCAATAGTACCCCATTACATTATGGGACGTGTAAGCAGGCTGTTCTGCTTGTCCTCAGGTCTTGTGAGGATCTTGGGTGCTGGTATATGAAAAGGGGTGTCTGCTGTCATCCGGCCTGGTGCTTGGCTCAGCAATTGTCCCAGTGCATTTTACCTGTGCTTTTCTGCTCTTACCTCTTCCTGACTACTTTTTCCACAAAATCCTCACCTTACATTACTTTCACGCCGGCCACACACAAATGTGCGGCTTCCCGGCGTCTGGGCCTAGACGCCGAGTGGCCGCACATTTGTGTGCAATTAAGAAAAACATATGTGCTGAGAGCGCGCACCCCCAGCACACATATCCGGTACTCACGGAACGGTCCCAACCTCCTCTTTCGATCGGAAACTTTCCTGATCACGTGACTGCCATGACGACGATTCACGGTGGTCTCATGACCCTAACACCCCGCCACCGCCTCCCAGCTTCTGAAACCCTTAAAGGGCCGGGAGGCGCTGGCGCCAAGGGGTTAATGTTATATTCTTTCATACGCTACCCTGAAATTGGCTAGTTTTCTGCCTTGGGTTGCGCACCAGGTCTCCCAGTTATTTCTACGTCACTGCTTTGTCACTGGTCGCTAAAGTATAGCAAGGCATTATAATTTTAAATATAAGTCTATCTTAACGCATTCCATAATATACAGTACTGTGCAAAAGTTTTAGGCAGGTGTGAAAAAATGCTGTAAATAAAGAATTCTTTCAGAAATAGAAATGTTACTAGTTTATTTTTTAAGTAACAAAATGGAAAGTAAATGAACTGAAAAGAAATTCAACTAAAATCAATATTTGATGTGACCGCCCTTCGCCTTCTGCTAGGTAGACTTGCACAGTTTTTGAAGGAACTCGACGGGTAGGTTGTTTCAAACATCTTGGAGAATTAACCACAGATCTTCTGTGGACGTTGGCTGCCTGCAATCCTTCTGTCTCTTCATGTAATCCCAGACAGACTCCATGATGGGGAGATTAGGGCTCTACGGGAACCAAACCATCACTCCCAGAACTCCTTGTTCTTCTTTACACTGAAGATACAGTCAGGTCCATAAATATTGGGACATGGACACAATTCTAACATTTTTGGCTCTATACACCACCACAATGGATTTGAAATGAAATGAACAAGATGTGCTTTAACTGCAGACTGTCAGCTTTAATTTGAGGGTATTTATATCCAAATCAGGTGAATGGTGTAGGAATTACAACAGTTTGCATATGTGTCTCCCACTTGTTAAGGGACCAAAAGTAATGGGACAGAATAATAATCATAAATCAAACTTTCACTTTTTAATACTTGGTTGCAAATCCTTTGCAGTCAATTACAGCCTGAAGTCTGGAACGCATTGACATCACCAGACGCTGGGTTTCATCCCTGGTGATGCTCTGCCAGGCCTCTACTGCAACTGTCTTCAGTTCCTGCTTGTTCTTGGGGCATTTTCCCTTCAGTTTTGTCTTCAGCAAGTGAAATGCTCAATTGGATTCAGGTCAGGTGATTGACTTGGCCATTGCATAACATTCCACTTCTTTCCCTTAAAAAACTATTTGGATGCTTTTGCAGTCTGCTTTGGGTCATTGTCCATCTGCACTGTGAAGCGTCCAATGAGTTCTGAAGCATTTGGCTGAATATGAGCAGATAATATTCCCGAAACACTTCACAATTCATCCGGCTGCTTCTGTCAGCAGTCACATCATCAATAAATACAAGAGAAGCAGTTCCATTGGCAGCCATACATGCCCACGCCATGACACTACCACCACCATGCTTCACTGATGAGGTGGTATGCGACGGATCATGAGCAGTTCCTTCTCCATACTCTTCTCTTCCCATCACTCTGGTACAAGTTGATGTCGGTCTCATCTGTCCATAGGATGTTGTTCCAGAACTGTGAAGGCTTTTTTACATGTCGTTTGGCAAACTCTAATCTGGCCTTCCTGTTTTTGAGGCTCACCAATGGTTTCCATCTTGTGGTGAACCCTCTGTATTCACTCTGGTGAAGTCTTCTCTTGATTGGTGACTTTGACACACATACACCTACCTCCTGGAGAGTGTTCTTGATCTGGCCAACTGTTGTGAAGGGTGTTTTCTTCACCAGGGAAAGAATTCTTCGGTCATCCACCACAGTTGTTTTCCGTGGTCTTCCGGGTCTTTTGGTGTTGCTGAGCTCACCGGTGCGTTCCTTCTTTTTAAGAATGTTTCAAACAGTTGTCTTGGCCACGCCTAATGTTTTTGCTATCTCTCTGATGGGTTTGTTTTGTTTTTTCAGCCTAATGATGACTTGCTTCACTGATAGTGACAGCTCTTTGGATCTCATCTTGAGAGTTGACAGCAACAGATTCCAAATGCAAATAGCACATTTGAAATGAACTCTGGACCTTTTATCTGCTCATTGTAATTGGGATAATGAGGGAATAACACACACCTGGCCATGGAACAGCTAAGAAGCCAATTGTCCCATTACTTTTGGTCCCTTAACTAGTGGGAGGCACATATGCAAACTGTTGTAATTCCTGCACCGTTCACCTGATTTGGATGTAAATACCCTCAAATTAAAGCTGACAGTCTGCAGTTAAAGCACATCTTGTTCGTTTCATTTCAAATCCATTGTGGTGGTGTATAGAGCCAAAAATTTTAGAATTGTGTCCATGTCCCAATATTTATGGACCTGACTGTAGTTCTTAATGACATTGGCTGTATGTTTGGGGTGGTTGTCCGGCTGCAGAATGCATTTGGGGCCAATCACACGCCTCCCCGATGGTATGGCATGATGGGTAAGTATCTGCCTGTATTTCTCAGCATTGATCCTGACTAAATCAATTCCATTCACAGAAATGCAGCCCCAAACTTGAAAGGAACCTCCACTGTTGCCTGCAGGCACTCATTACTGTACCACTCTCTAGCCCTTCCCCCAACAAACTGCCTCCTGATACAGCCAAATATTTCACATTCTGACTTGTCCATCCAGAGCACTTGCTGCCATTTTTCTCCATCCCAGTTCCTATTCATAGTCGAGTTGCTTAGCATTGTTTCCCCATCTTATGCATGAAAACATAGGGACAGGGATGCAAAAAAAAAAAAAAATGGTCAGCTCTCCTGTGCCAATTTGATAATTTCCTGTATTGTTGAAAACCTTGGAAAAAAATAAAGATATATAAAGAATGCAACAAAAAAATGAAGTCATCCTGGTAACCTATTACAGGAATACCATGAGCATGTAGGTGCCACAAGATCGGGTCTAGCACCAGGGCTGGTGCCAGCTTAAAAGGGGAAGAGTAAAATACAAATTCCCAGCAACTAGTTGGGGATTTTGTTTTCATTTTTAGTTGTAGTCCCCCTGAGAGAGCAGGGGCAGGGGCAGATAGTGGGCTCGAGTGAGCAGCTACAAACTCCCACCCAGCGCCCCCTACCGCTGCTCCGATCCCCATGTGCCCCCCTCCTCTCTTCTCCAGCCGACTGCTGGAAAATGGGATTCGGGATGGAGAGCGGAGGGGCTGGCAAATGTCATAATTGCAGGCCCCTTAATTCCCTGAATGAACACAGTGGGCGAGTGGTACCTATCAAAGATGCACCTTCGCCTGTGTAGACAAAAATCCTTGCACCGGCCCTGGCTAGTACTTTGGTGAATACTCAAAGAGGACAGGCCAAACAGCAGGGACACACACTGAAAGTGGTGATCTCCCACCACAAACTGCAGGAACGCTTGAAAGATTGGAATGTACAGATAAGCATCCTTAATATCCACCGATACCAGAAAATTCCCAGCTGTAGAGAGGCAACCAAGGACCACTCCAATTCCATTTGGTACCCCTGCACTCAGAGAAACCTGTGGAGTCTCGAGATCTAAGATGTTGCCATTTTGGTTTGGAACACAAAGGGTTAGAGTAGAGACGATGAAACCCTTCGGTCTCCGGGACCAGAAAGGCTTGAAAAAGAACAGTCCTTTTTTGTGGAATCAAAGAATCATTTAAAAGCATAAAGTTTGCAGGTGGAAGGCTCTGAAATTCCAGCTTGCACCCCCCCGAAAAACTATGTTGTGAACCCAGATATTCCAAAGCTCTCCCTGCCAAATGTCGCCCCCCCAACACAAATGAGTGGGTGCATCCCTTCATTGCAAGGAGGACTTTTCTCCTGGCTTAGAAGGCTTTGTAATCCACGTATTCTTGCAAACCTGAAAACAGGGGCTTGGGATTTATGAAATGAATGCTTTCGGGAAGTAGGAGAGCCACACTTTTGCACCAAAGGCTTTAACTTTTAAAGCAGCGACAGGATACTCTTGACCACTAACCATGCACAACAGTCCCCCTGAAAAGGTAGGTGTTGAACCTGTTATTTTGCAATGCAACTCTGCTGACCAACACTTCAGCCAGGGGTGTATTTACCATAAGGCAAACAAGGCATTTGACTAGGGCGCCATTTTTCAGGAGGGCAGCGCTGTCCCAAAAGAAGGGATGGAAGAAGGAACACACGCAACACGGGGACCAGGTGGGATCTGAGAGAGGCTGCTTGATGGTGTATGCAGAGCCCAACTCTTGTTCCCGGAGATGTCCGGAGCTGTGAAGGTGAGTGTCTTATCTCTTGCCAGGGTGGGGTGGGGGTTACCCAGTGGTAGTGGAAGGCTCTTTCGGCGGAGGCTGGGGTGTTGTTGGTCAATGTCCGTGGGGGGAGGGAGCCAATTTTTGTGTTGAAACCTACATACACCACTGACTTCAGCCACAGGATGCTGTGCATGTGCACCGTCAAGATGGCCAGGAGGGGGAGTTGTTGAAAGGAACCCTTGGCGTCATCCTCTGAAAAGAAAAGGGCATGAGGAAAATCTTCCAGCTACTTGCAGCACTCAATATCTTGATGGTTAGGGTCTCTTTCACTCAACATCCAACGTGCCCCAACCTTGAGGCTTTGACACTCCTACAGCCACTCGTGCGGGTTGCAAGGCTGCCCCATGCAAGACTAAAATAAGCTTTAAATAATGCCTCCGGATGTCCGTCTGACAAATCCTTGAATACCAGGACCTTGTCCGATGGAACTGTGAGGGTTTTATTTAGATAGGAAATGGACAGGCATAATCCATTTCTCGGTAAGCTCCTTTTCCATTGATATTGTGAGCAAATAATTTTGAAGGAACAAACACCTTGTCAGGCTGAGGCCTGTAACCTTTGGAGCAGTAATATTAAGCTGGTCGGACCACTTCCATGAGAAAACCCTTTAGGTCTTTTAGGTCCAAGATAAAACTGGACCCTGAGATTTCTCAGGAGTAGATTCAACGAAGAACGTCCGCATCCTCATCCACTGGAAAAGTAGCTTCCCCATTTATGTCTTCTTCGACTGACTGCTCCTCCCTGAGCAGAAAAGGGAGGAAAGGAGAAGTAGTTTCCTTTTGTGACCAAAACAGAAAGGCTCTGGAGAACTGGTGTTGCAGCAGAGGAATAGCAGATAAGAATCTCTCCCCTGCGGAGTGGAAAAACCCCGACAATTGGAAAGAGTCAGAGACACATGGAACTAAATGAGATACAGTGCAAGTTGAGATATGTCCAGGTTTTCCTTGCCTGACAACGGAATTTGGGAGCCCTTTCCCAACTTGATCTCCTCCGCCATCACTGAGACATGGCCTGCTGACAGTAGTAAGAGGACCCTTGCTGAACCAGCGGTCCAAGACAGCTGGAAGGATGAGCTGTATACACCCATGTATTGTACCCTTAATTATGGCATATACTAAGCTCCCAGAGAAAAAGATCTTCTGCCTTCTGTGCGTGATCCGCTCCCTAGCTGTGGTATAAAGCAGCAAAAAAGCCTGTACCTGTGCCACCCTGGGGTGCCAAAAAGCCTCCAAGGATAGCCCTAAACACCGTCACTGCTGTGTAGCGCTTGACAGCCAGGAGGGAGATATAAATGCACCCAGTATTAAAAAGGGGCTACACTAAAAAGAAGAGGCATGCAAAATCTGGTGCAGATCTGCAACCAATCAGCTTCCAGGTTTAACTGTCAAAACTAAATTGAGCAATCTGAAGTTGGAAGCTGATTGGCCACCATGCACAGCTGCACCAGATTCTGAGTGCACCGGTTTTAGTAAATATCCCCGTGTCTAAAAGGGAGGGTGAGGTGCCAAAGGCTACATAAGGCAATATGTCCAGGAGAAAGGGGCACAAGCCCAATGTTTTCATGACCCAGGGCACTTGCCATCCCATGCTGCACAATCCCCAGGGAGGGGTCCAGACTTCACCTATCTTGGCAGGCATATACTATTATTATACAGGATTTATACAGCGCTAACCGTTAGCTCAGCGCTGTACAATATAACGGGAGACAATACAAGAGGGTTAGGAGGGCCCTGATCCTTGGAGCTTACAATCTAAGTATACAACACAGTCCTTCAGGGATTTGACTTTCCACTACCTGGACCTGCTTAGCACTCTGGCAGTTTGCAAGGGAAAATTTCATTGTACATGGTCCAGCTACACAGAATCCGGGGTCAAAGGTCAACATTACAGGCCACCCACCATGCATGTCCATTATGGGGTCTGAATACCATTCCTCTTAGCAGTCAGCCGTAGGCAACAGATCCAGATAAGCTAGTCTCCTATATTCAAGTGGAAAACATGTGCAGACATGACCATCACCTAAGACACTAGTAGAAAAAAAATGAACAAAAAAACCCCCCCTGAAGTTACCTACCGAGAGGAGAATTCCGTTTTTTTTTTTTGGTCAGTGTCCAATCACCTGAAGGTAGCAGCTTAATCCTCTAATACAGAAGATACCCCGTGTCCTGGGATGTGCAATAAAGAAAAAACATTCCTCCGGAAGACCACCCCATCCCTCATAATTCAAGGGTCAGAAATTGTAGTTGGCTACCATTGACCTACACTTTATGGTAGGTGGGGCAGCAACAATATAATTGGGGGAGGGCCTGATCTGAGTGTAGACCGTGGTACCGGGCAACTTCTATAGGCAGAAGATGGTGGAATCCAAGACCCTCCTCTACTATAGCGTTGTACTAGATGATAACTTTGGATTCCCTTACCTTCAAACGATTTGACAATTGTTATGGGTATTTTAACCTCCCTGGCGGTCTGATTATGTCCATATTTCTGTGCTCAAAGCGGTACATTGTTTTCAATGGAAATATGTTGTTTTTTTATTGTAGGCCTGTAATTCTTAGGAGTAACTCACTGAAATCTGTCCAAACAAGAGTCTAGTAAACATCCCCGATAGGATAAAATTTGAAACCCGAAATCATAAATAATAATATAATAATCATTAAAAATAATATATTAATAAATTTAAATATAATCAAACCAAAAACACTGAAATGTGAAATAGAGCGCCAAGTTCGCACATCGCTGAGCTCGGTCGCAGAATCGTTTTCAGTGTCTGATGATGAATTTCCCCCACCAATCATTATCACTCAATTCTGCAAGTGGTTCTGATTTACTATCGCTGTTCTCTAGCCGGTCTAAAACCGCGTCTGACCTAAAGGAACGCTTTTTGGACGCCATGGACGTTTCTCAGTTTCCAGGCAGAAAGGGCGGTACAAATGCAGGCAGGGTGCCGGACAAAGCACTCGGGACAAAATGTATGTGAAATGGTTGGATACAGGAATGTTATACTATGTGATTTTAGTGATTTTAGTGAATGTCACTTTTTAACATTTTTAAATTTCCCGCCAGTTCCATCCCCCGTACGTCCCGACGTCGCAGGGAACGGAACCCGGAAGACAGATGCCGGCATCGGCCGGAGGAAATGGCTGGGGATGCTGCAGGGGGGACATCGCGGGAACGCAGGACAAGGTAAGTGAAGAAGAGATCCTGGAGCAACGCTGCAGTGTATTCCCGTGTAGCTCGGGGGGGTTACCGCTTGTGGTGCTGAAACTTTACTCCGAGCTACACTCGGGAATACCTCCGGGGGGGGTTAAGTATGGCAGCAATTCTAAGGGGCTATACATGTATTTATTACTTTTTAGCATTCGGTCACCATCCTAAACTGCAGAAGGGTCGAGTATTAACTTTAGGCAGTATGTGAACCATACGACTCTTGATATTTGACATAGCCATGCTCAGAAGCTTGAGGTCTGATTTTACATGGTTTTAAATATGAAAGTGTTCCTGAACCCACAACAGTACAATCAGTCTGCAGATACAGTAAAGCATGCTTGTTATATCACTGTGGAAACTAAGGGGTTAATCCTCTGCATTGTGTAAAAAGGCTGTTTGATCCTGTCTTCTCTGATCCTCCCCTTCTACTGTCCCAAATCCATCAGCTGATAGAACAGAGCCTTGAGGGCAAGCTGTACATGCTCAGTTTGGCATGTATTACTAGGGTTTTTTTTTTCTTTGGAAGAGTGCTTGTGATCAGCACAGGGCCAATCTGCACTTTCCGGTCCGGGGAGACCGGATATAGTGAATGCGGGGTCCGGGGAGAGCGGATATAGTGAATGCGGGGTCCGGGGAGAGCGGATATAGTGAATGCGGGGTCCGGGGAGAGCGGATATAGTGAATGCGGGGTCCGGGGAGAGCGGATATAGGGAATGCGGGGTCCGGGGAGAGCGGATATAGGGAATGCGGGGTCCGGGGAGAGCGGATATAGGGAATGCGGGGTCCGGGGAGAGCGGATATAGGGAATGCGGGGTCCGGGGAGAGCGGATATAGGGAATGCGGGGTCCGGGGAGAGCGGATATAGGGAATGCGGGGTCCGGGGAGAGCGGATATAGTGAATGCGGGGTCCGGGGAGAGCGGATATAGTGAACGCGGGGTCCGGGGAGAGCGGATATAGTGAACGCGGGGTCCGGGGAGAGCGGATATAGTGAACTCGGGGTCCGGGGAGAGCGGATATAGTGAACGCGGGGTCCGGGGAGAGCGGATATAGTGAACGCGGGGTCCGGGGAGAGCGGATATAGTGAACGCGGGGTCCGGGGAGACCGGATATAGTGAACGCGGGGTCCGGGGAGACCGGATATAGTGAACGCGGGGTCCGGGGAGACCGGATATAGTGAACGCGGGGTCCGGGGAGACCGGATATAGTGAACGCGGGGTCCGGGGAGACCGGATATAGTGAACGCGGGGTCCGGGGAGAGGGGATATAGTGAACGCGGGGTCCGGGGAGAGCGGATATAGTGAACGCGGGGTCCGGGGAGAGCGGATATAGTGAATGCGGGGTCCGGGGAGAGCGGATATAGTGAATGCGGGGTCCGGGGAGAGCGGATATAGTGAATGCGGGGTCCGGGGAGAGCGGATATAGTGAATGCGGGGTCCGGGGAGAGCGGATATAGTGAGTGCGGGGTCCGGGGAGAGCGGATATAGTGAATGCGGGGTCCGGGGAGAGCGGATATAGTGAATGCGGGGTCCGGGGAGAGCGGATATAGTGAATGCGGGGTCCGGGGAGAGCGGATATAGTGAATGCGGGGTCCGGGGAGAGTGGATATAGTGAATGGGGGGTCCGGGGAGAGTGGATATAGTGAATTCTGGGTCCTCGGTTTAGTAACACGTTAAAGAATCCAGGAAACCAAGGTCAGGCAAATGAGAGGGCAGCAAAGTGAGATTTCAAGCAACACAAAGAAAATACTACAACTAAAGTACAAACATTTATTTTTATGCAAAACTAGGTAAAATTTGCAAATTAATTACAGACGATACAATATAAAACTTTTTTTGGTAGAAGACATATAAAGTTTCTTCTCACAAAGCACTCTACCTGCAAACAAATGTTTTTATTTTCAGCGGGGTTATTCTTTACTGAATAACGGCAGTTATCTATGAAAGTAGAAAGTGTGATCCTGGAACATACTTGGTTTCTTTACAGTATATGGTGGAGTTCCTGGATCCATCCACATTGCCATCGGCTGCCCCTTCTACCTCCATGTTACCATCAAGGCACTCCTGATCCGAGTTGTCCTCAGAGGCACTGCGAAGGGGACATCAATCATGCAGAATTCAGAGAAATGTTCTAAAAAATAATGGAAGTGCCACTGCCGACTTGTCTGAGGGAACACACTCCGAGCCTCGTCTTTGCCCCACTAATTATCAAGTCAATGGCCCACAAGAAGCATGGACATATATTCTCTGCCAGGAACCCCGACACGGACGTGATTGTTCTGGGTCAGCGACCACCAAGTACTGAAGCCAAGGTTGGGATGACTGGCTTGCAGAATGCACCATCAATAAGTAGTCAGCAATTGCAGCTTCCGTACTTCTCATTACAGTCAATTTAACCCCTTCAATACCGGGCACATTCACCCCCTTCCTGCCCAGGCCAATTTTCAGCTATCAGCACTTGAATGACAATTGCGCGGTCATGCAACACTGTATCCATATGACATTTTTATCATTTTTTCTAGACAGATAGAGCTTTCTTTTGGTGGTATTTAACCACTTCCCGACCGGCCGTTGCATATAAACGGCCGGACGATGGCACTGCAGGGTTGGGTGGCCATCTATAAACGGCCTCCCCGCACCCTGCTTGTGCGCGCTCCCTGGGAGCGCGCAGCACCGCGATCCGGTGCCCGCTGTGTCCTCCGGACACAGTGAAACACCGATCGTCGGACGGGACCTCTGTACGAGGTCCCGATCATGTGATCACCGATTGGCCAATCAGTGATCACATGCAAAGTAGTAAGCAAGATGTCACTTGTGACATCATTCCTTACTACGTGTGAAATCTGTGAATGATCACAGAGGTCACATGGTACAGGGCTATTCACAACAGGCTTGTACCATGTGACAAGCTGTGACCAATCATAGCTCACTCAGTACTTCTCAATGAGTGCAAGAATGCACACAGAGAGAAAGAGAAATGATTGCTTTTACATCCTATACAGGTGTAAAAGCAATGTGTAAAAAAAAAAAAAAATCTTCATCACCCCCCACCATGGTGACACTGTACTGCTAGGGTGACAGTATGTAAAAAAATAAATAAAAATTATAAAAAAAATAAAATAAAAATGTAAAAAAAAAAAAATGTTTAAAAATTATAATTTTTGTTATAAACTAATTTGAATTTTTTTTTTTAATAAAAGGATAACGGAATAAATTTTGGCACAGATTTATGATGAAATATTATTTATTTGCAAAATTTTATAAAAAAAAACACTTTTTTTTCCAAAATGTTTGGACTTTTCATTTACATAGCAAAAAAAATAAAAATCCCAGCGGTGAATAAATACCACCAAAATAAAGCTTTATCTGTCTCAAAAAATGGTAAAAAATTTATTTGGGTACAGTGTTGCATGACCGCGCAATTGTCATTCAAAGCGTGATAGCGCTGAAAGCTGAAAATTGCCCTGGTCAGGAAGGGGGTAAAAGTGTCCGGTCTTGAAGTGGTTAATCACCACTAGGTTTTTTTGTTTTTGTTTTTTTTTTAATTACTACACAAACGAAAAAGACCAAAAATTAAAAAAAACAAAACAAAAACATGTTTTTCTTTGTTTCTATTATAAACTATATAACCTATTATATATATAACCTTTCTGTGATGTATTACAATAAAATAAACTAAATTAAAACAAAGTGTTCAATAAAGGTCACAAAAATCCAAAAGTGTCCAAAAAGAAAGTCCAAACAATGTCCAAAAAAGTCCCAAGTTTTCAAACGTTTTCATCAAATAAAAGGATTGACTCCTATTCCATCCAGTAAGAACCTCAAAATAAAAAGATACGAAATCTAATGCATTACCTTAATAAACAGAAATAATCACCCAGCGCAACCCTCAATTCACTTCAAAAGAAATTTTGATCTAAATCTAATGTTAGAATATTGTATGAGATTGTCATATGTTTAGTAATTTGTATAACCCTCTGTCATGCTTTGGGTATGTCACATTGATCGGTCCGATCTGCACAAGGTCCGATATACCTATTAGAATGACAGAGATGCGGATATCGCTAATTTTCCCCTTTCAAACATGGCGGTCGAAGCCTCTAGTCATTAGGAGGCATTTATTTAAAAGGAGCGGCAAGTGAGACGTCTGTATCCCTTCAGACGAAGTCCGGAAGTGACGAAACGCGTTAGGGGAGTGACGTCAAGACGCACCTACGCAGACCGGAAGTGTCGCCGTGGCCATTTTGTCGGTTATCCACACATGGTTTTCTACATTGTTTGGTGGAACTTGTTTAAGAGCCATGTCTGGAGCTGAATTTTCTATGTTTTAAATGTAAGTGATTATTAAATTTATCCCTATGCTTTGAATATCAGTCCTGAGACCATTGTTGTCTTTCGGAGGACCTTGGAAAAATACCTTTGAAGAGAGTATGGAGGATTTCTGATCCATAGTATTGTTAAAGCTTTTCAATACTCACAGAGGGTAATAGCATTCAGTACTATTGTGTGCTGGTTGATGGTGTGCACAGAGTTGCAGAGATCACAGAGTGCTCACAGTTTGATTTGTGTGATTATGCGCACTAGAAGAAAGCATTTTTGATTTGAATAATTTATTCATTTACTATATAAATTTTTTTTGGTTTTCTTTCCTTTTTGAACTCAAAAAAATTTCTTTTGAAGTGAATTGAGAGTTGCGCAGGGTGATTATTTCTGTTTATTAACTTCTTGCCGACCGCGCATAGCCGAATGACGGCTTCACCGCAGCCGGCTAGTTCTGAGTGGACGTCATATGACGTCCTCCAGAACGCGCTCTCCTGCGCGCCCCAGGGGGCGCGCACCCGGCGATCTCCGTGATCGCTGTGTCCTACGGACACAGCTGATCACGTGATGTGGTGAAAGGCCGATCCCACCGGCCTTTTACCACCTGATCAGCGGTGTCCAATGACACGCTGATCACAGAGAAATGCAAGTGCCGGTTCTCGGCTGCACTTTTCTCACGCTGTCAGATCGTGAGGAAAGTACTGCCGAGAACCGGCAGTTGTCAGAGCGGGGATCGGCACCGATCATCAGGGCACTGATGATCAGTGCCCTGATGATCGGTGCCCAGCAGGGACACCCGCAAGTTCCGCCCAGCAGTGCGCCCACTAGCCCCGCCCACCCGTTCCCAGCAGTGCCCCCACCTGTGCCCAGCAGTGCCCCCACCTGTGCCCAGCAGTGCCCCCACCTGTGCCACTCTGCAGTGCCACCTACCTGTGCCCAGAAGTGCCACCTACATGTGCCCAGCAGTGCCACCCACCTGTGCCCACCCACCTGTGCCCACCAGTGCCCACCCACCTGTGCCCACCCACCAGTGCTGCCCACCAGTGCAGCCCACCAGTGCTGCCAGTCAGTGCCCAGGGGTTGTGCCAGCCAGTGCCGCCAGTCAGTGCCCAGAAGTGATGCCAGTCAGTGCCGTCTATCAGTACCCATCATCAGTGTCACCTATCAGTGCCGCCTATCAGTGCTGCATATCAGTGCCGCCTATCCGTGACCCCTAATTAGTGCTGTCTATCAGTGCCGCCTATCCGTGCCACCTCATTAGTACTACCTATCAGTGCCCTTTAGTGCTGCCTATCAGTGCCCATCAGTGCCGCCTATCAGTGCCCATCAGTGCCGCCTCATCAACGCAAATCAGTGAAGGAGAAAAAATACCTGTTTGAAAAATTTTATAAAAGAAACAAACTTTTTTTTTTTTTTCAAATTTTTTGCACATTTTTAAATTTATAGCGCAAAAAGTGAAGCGCCCAGTGGCGATTAAATACCACCAAAAGAAAGATATATTTGTGAGAAAAAAATTATCAAAATTTCATATGGGTACAATGTTGCATGACCGCGCAATTGTCAATCAAAGTGCGGCAGCGCTGGAAGCTGAAAATTGGCCTGGTAAGGAAGGGGGTATAAGTGCCCGGTAGGCAAGTGGTTAAGGTAATGCACTAGATTTCGTATCTTTTTTATTTTGAGGTTCTTACTGGATGGAATAGGAGTCAATCCTTTTATTTGATGAAAAAGTTTGAAAATTTGGAACTTTTTTGGACATTGTTTTTGGACTTTCCTTTTTGGACACTTTTGGATTTTTGTGAACTTTATTGAACACTTTATGTTTTTAATTTAGTTTATTTTATTTATTGTAACACATCACAAAAAGGTTATATATATATTATTGCACTTTCTAGGGAGGAAGTATGACTTTTCGAGGGGTTGTAAAGGAGGAGGGTATATATTTATTCGGTTATATAACCTATTGCGAATAGGTAAATTTTTCTCCTCACCAATGGATACTGATGAGGCTGCACTGATAATCAGGGTACTAATGACCAGTGTAAATGTGTGCTGTCAAAAAAGCCGGTTATTGGCTTTCCTTTCCTCGCACTGTGACAGCACATAGGGAAAAGAAATAAAAAAAAAACAAAAAAAAAAACACACACACACACGTTATACTTACCTGCTCTGTGTAATGGTTTTGCACAGAGCAGTCCCAATCCTCCTCTTCCCGGGTCCCCTGCCGGCACTCCTGACCCCTCCCCCTTGACCAGTGCCCCCAAAAGCAAGCTGCTTGCTATGGAGGCACTGATATGTGCTCGCTCCCAAGCCTGGCTCTGCATCCATAAGAAACAGAGCCGCGACTCTGCCCTGCTCTCTCCTCATTGGCTCACCAGCTGTGATTGACAACTCAGGGAGCAAATGGCTCTCGCTGCTGTTGCAGCCAATTAGGAAAGGCAGTCCTGGGACAGTATAGAATGCATGAAGGTTCAAAAAAAAAAAAAAAACCTTCAGTCTTTACAACCACTTTAAACAGCCAGTCAGTAAACCATTTTCTTTCTCTTAGTAGTTGTCTGTTGATCCTGCCAGTGCTGCTGTGCAGCCTTTACTTCCTGTGGAGGACCAACAATGCTGCCGAAATTGCAGCAGCATTTTTGGCGCTCTCATCCATATCTCCTAAACCCTGTGAGCAGTGAAGTCCTAACATCAGTATCCATAATCTAAAGGTTTTGTTGGCTGGCAGACAGTTCAGAGGGAAAAAGTACTGAGCTGGAGGTCGGGGACCAGAGGGGGACCATGGACCCAACAGCCAACTGGCACAAGGGAGAAAAAAAAAAAAAAAAAAAAGCATTTCAATGTATTCTGGGATGGTAAATAACACAAACTGAGGGCCAAGGGGGTTTGGGGGGCTTTTAGGAGAGGTTTTTAAAGTGATACTAAAGTCTTTTTTTTTTTTCTAAATTAACATGTCTATACTTACTTGCTCTGTCTAATGGTTTTGCGCAGAGCAGCCCTGATCCTCCTCATCTCGGGGTCCCCCTTTGGTGCTCCTGGCACCTCTCTCCTGTCGGGTGCCCCCACAGCAAGCAGCTTACTATGGGGGCACTCGAGCAGGTGCGCTCCCAAGTTGCGGCTTTGCGTGTCCATTCACACACAGAGCCGCGGCTTGGTCCCACCCTCCCTCTAATGATTGGCTCACTGGCTGTGACCGACAGCAGAGGGAACCAATTGCTCCTGCTTCAGCCAATCAGGAGTGAGAGTCCCCAGAGAACCGAGGCTCTAATGGACCTCACTGGGTCAGGATGGGGCTGCTAAACAGGTTTTTTACCTTCATGCCTGCAATGCATAAAAGGTAAAAAACCTTGAGGCTTTAGAACAACTTTAATCTGCTGGCTTGTTTCCTGTACAGAGAAGAACCAACCATCTCTAATGTAGCGGTCCTGGAAAATAAAATGGAGAAAATCATCTACGGTGATTTCTTTAAAGGTTGCACGGTGTCAGAGCAACCAGAAGGCTAACAGATGGGTTGTGTAGCCCAGCGTTTCTCAAACTTTTTTCAGTCAAGGAACCCTTTAAAATTATGGACAGGCCCGAGGCACCCTTTAAATTTAAGAACAGTCCCAAGGGACCCTTTAAATTTAAGAACAGTCCCAAGGGACCCTTTAAATTTAAGAACAGTCCCAAGGGACCCTTTAAATTTAAGAACAGTCCCAAGGGACCCTTTAAATTTAAGAACAGTCCCAAGGGACCCTTTAAAATTATGGACAGTCCCAAGGCTGCCACCATTCTAAAATGGGGTGCCTCTAGACCAGGGGTGGGCAAACTTTTTGACTTGAGGGCCGCAATGGGTTCATATATTGGACCCGGGGGCCGGACCAAGAGTAGATGGATGATGTGTATGTGTCATCCATAGTAAGTATAGTAATATTCCCCCATAGTAAGCATAGTAATTCATCCCCCATATAGTAATTCATCCCCCATAGTAATTCATCCCCCATATAGTAATTCATCCCCCATAGTAATTCATCCCCCCCATATAGTAATTCATCCCCCATATAGCAATTCATCCCCCATATAGCAATTCATCCCCCATATAGCAATTCATCCCCCATATAGCAATTCATCCCCCATATAGCAATTCATCCCCCATAGTAATTCATCCCCCATAGTAATTCATCCCCCATAGTAATTCATCCCCCATAGTAATTCATCCCCCATAGTAATTCATCCCCCATAGTAATTCATCTCCCATTCATCCCCCATAGTAATTCATCCCCCATAGTAATTCATCCCCCATAGTAATTCATCCCCCATAGTAATTCATCCCCCATTCATCCCCCATATAGTAATTCATCCCCCCCATATAGCAATTCATCCCCCATATAGTAATTCATCCCCCATATAGTAATTCATCCCCCATATAGTAATTCATCCCCCATATAGTAATTCATCCCCCATATAGTAATTCATCACCCATATAGTAATTCATCCCCCATATAGTATTTCATCCCCCATAGTACTATTCCCCCATAGTAATTCATCCCCCATATTAATTCATCCCTCATATAGTATTTCATCCCCCATAGTACTATTCCCCCCCAAGTAGTAAGCCAAGTCCCCCCTGTGTCAATTTACTTACCTTTGCTCCGCGCGTTCCTCTCGCCGTGTTCCCGTGCCGTTCCGGTCTTCAGGGCGGACTGTGAGAGGAGCCTAGCTCCCCTCACGTTCGTCACGCTGCCCCGCCTACACACATCCTGACAGCCATCCTGACAGTATCACGCTCCACGGGCCGGATTAAAAGGTCCGCCGGGCCGTATACGGCCCGCGGGCCGTAGTTTGCCTATTGCTGCTCTAGACTGTCCATAATTTTAAAAGGGCACCCCATTCTAAAATGTGAAAAGTTATCCTAATAATTTTATATAACGCAACATCCACACATGTAGGACACCCAAAATTAGAGGTAATTTATTCTTCCAAAGCAAATACACTTTTGCACCCTGGTACTGACTAGTATTCCGATGTTTCTCTTCTCCCTTAGGTTTTCTCCATCACTGAGCTAATGTGACCCCAGCACTGATGGAGAGGGGTGGGGGAGGGTCAAACTAGGATGCTGTACAGGCAGCTGACAACCTCCTTATCAACTGATGATGTCATTGGTTGTCAGGAATCCGGCAGCTGGAAGGTCGGAATGGCGCACAATGAACACCTGTGGCTTTGTGTAACTAAAAGGCTGTCTTGTTCCACCGCTGGCTTGTATACAAATTTTGGGCAATTTTTAGACATTTTGCCAAGGCACGCCTGAAGAGACCTCAAAGCACCCCGAAGAGCCTGGGCACCCTGCCTGAGAAAGGCTGGTCTTCTGTAGCCTCCCTAGCGGTCTGATTATGTCAGTATTTCTGTGCTCAAAGCGGTACTTTTTTTGCATGGAAATATGTATTTTTTTTATTGCAGGCCTGTAATTTCTAGCAATAACTCACTGAAATCTGTCCGAACAAGAGTCTAGTAAACATCCCGGGGAGGATAAAATTTGAAAGGCGAAATCATAAATTATAATTTAATAAATAATCATAAAAAAATAATAATATAATAATAATAATAAATAATCCAATAATATAATCAAACCAAAAACACTGAAATGTGAAATAGAGCGCCAAGTTCGCACATCGCTGAGCTCAGTCGCAGAATCGTTTTCAGTGTCTGATGAGGAATTTCCCCCACCAATCATTATCACTCAATTCTGCAAGTGGTTCTGATTTACTGTCGCTGTTCTCTAGCCGGTCTAAAACCGCGTCTGACCTAAAGGGACGCTTTTTGGACGCCATGGACGTTTCTCAGTTTCCAGGCAGAAAGAACAGTAAAAATGCAGGCAGGGCGCCGGACAAAGCACTCGGGACAAAATGTATGTGAAATGGTTGGATACAGGAATGTTATACGATGTGATTTTAGTGTATTTAGCGAATGTCATTTTTTGACATTTTCAAATTTCCCGCCAGTTCTGTCCCCCCGTACGTCCCGACGTCGCAGGGAACGGAACCCAGAAGACAGATGCCGGCATCGGCCGGAGGACATTACAGGGGACACTGCAGGGGGGACATCGCAGGAGCGCAGGACAAGGTAAGTGAAGAAGAGATCCCGGAGCAACGCTGCAGTGTATTCCCGAGTGTAGCTCGGGGGATCCAACACAACACTTTACTCCTGCGCTAGGAAAGGACTCAGTAGACCCAATAGGAATGTTCTGGAATTTTCTGGAATATGCACTGCTTGCTGCCCTCAACAGACCGGGGTGGTCCGAATACACTGGATACAAATGAAGAAACAGAAAAAGGGCGCACCGACCTAGTGCATTATCGTTTAAAATAATTTATCAAAGAAACAAAAATAGGTATCATACTCACAATGGACATAATAACACAGG
The DNA here is from genome assembly GCF_062004578.1 of Staurois parvus. Lineage (NCBI taxonomy): Eukaryota > Metazoa > Chordata > Amphibia > Anura > Ranidae > Staurois > Staurois parvus. Next base: position 33,280 of record NW_028320509.1, on the reverse strand, counting down.
CATGTCAAACTGAACAAGATGTATGATCCAAACAACATCTGAGTCCATACGATGGAACCCTGGATGACCAACCGGCTAACGCGTTTCGAGGACACAACCTCTTGGTTGGCTCTGAGGAAGAGGTCGTGTCCTCGAAACGCGTTAGCCAGTTGACATGCCTGTGTTATGATGTCCATTGTGAGTATGATACCTATTTTTGTTTCTTTAATAAATTTTAAACGATAACGCACTAGGTCGGTGCGCCCTTTTTTCTGTAGCTCAGGGGGGTTACCGCTTGTGGTGCTGAAACTTTACCCCGAGCTACACTCGGGAATACCGCCAGGGGGGGTAAAAACAAGCTTTCCAAAATTGCCTCTGCTGGCCGTCAGACTTTTTAGGAGTAAAGAGAAGGTGATGAAATGGATAATCTAGTTGCTGCAGAAAACAGGTAAAGAAATGTAGTGTCCATTGACACACTGTAACAACCTCTCATTATTATCGTCTGATCACAAATGAATATCCGGGACAATACTAATGACAAGACTATGGTCTTACCACGTCACCATGGATTTCTCGATCTGCTTCTCTCTGGAGGAATCATGTTCAGCCTACAAGTCAAAACGATAAACAGAATGAGAAGGAGAAACCTCCGCTTGTGTCACAGGAGAGAAAGGACAGTGAAAGATGGGTAGCTGATAGGGCTGAGAGAAAAGGAAAACAAAATTCAAAAAGAAAGCGAGTGAAAGAGAGAGATTGGTGACAGACAGACAGCTCTGACACCATGAGAAACATCCGGTGTAATACATTCAGTTCCTTGGATTATTACTCCTGCAAACAAAAAAGATTTGACAAATTCAACTAAAATGTAGTAGCTGGGCTCAGGTAGGGAACTACTACTTTGCTGTTGTATGGTTGCCACGGGTCTCACTGTGGCAGCCGGTGGTCTAACCCTGTCTACATATGGTGGCTAAGGGTCTCACTGTGGCAGCCGGTGGTCTAACCCTGTCTAGATGTGGTGGCTAAGAGTCTCACTGTGGCAGCCGGTGGTCTAACTCGGTCTAGATATGGTGGCTAAGGGTCTCGCTGTGGCAGCCGGTGGTCTAACCCTGTCTAGATGTGGTGGCTAAGGGTCTCGCTGTGGCAGCCGGTGGTCTAACCCTGTCTAGATGTGGTGGCTAAGGGTCTCGCTGTGGCAGCCGGTGGTCTAACCCTGTCTAGATGTGGTGGCTAAGGGTCTCACTGTGGCAGCCGGTGGTCTAACCCTGTCTAGATGTGGTGGCTAAGGGTCTCACTGTGGCAGCCGGTGGTCTAACCCTGTCTACATATGGTGGCTAAGGGTCTCGCTGTGGCAGCCGGTGGTCTAACCCTGTCTAGATGTGGTGGCTAAGGGTCTCGCTGTGGCAGCCGGTGGTCTAACCCTGTCTAGATGTGGTGGCTAAGGGTCTCGCTGTGGCAGCCGGTGGTCTAACCCTGTCTAGATGTGGTGGCGAAGGGTCTCGCTGTGGCAGCCGGTGGTCTAACCCTGTCTAGATGCGGTGGCTAAGGGTCTCGCTGTGGCAGCCGGTGGTCTAACCCTGTCTAGATATGGTGGCTAAGGGTCTCACTGTGGCAGCCGGTGGTCTAACCCTGTCTAGATGTGGTGGCTAAGGGTCTCGCTGTGGCAGCCGGTGGTCTAACCCTGTCTAGATGCGGTGGCTAAGGGTCTCGCTGTGGCAGCCGGTGGTCTAACCCTGTCTAGATATGGTGGCTAAGGGTCTCGCTGTGGCAGCCGGTGGTCTAACCCTGTCTAGACATGGTGGCTAAGAGTCTCACTGTGGCAGCCGGTGGTCTAACCCTGTCTAGATATGGTGGCTAAGAGCCTCACTGTGGCAGCCGGTGGTCTAACCCTGTCTAGATATGGTGGCTAAGGGTCTCACTGTGGAAGCCGGTGGTCTAACCCTGTCTAGATATGGTGGCTAAGGGTCTCGCTGGTACCAAGTCAGAGGTAGGAGAGGATTGCTTTATATAACCACTGGCCCTCCGGAAGATTTACCCCCTTCATGAGCAGGCCATTTTTTTGCTATACAGTGCTGCGTTGCTGTAAAGCGGAGTTCCCCCTGAAAAAAATAAATAAATGTCAGCAGCTACAAAAACTGTAGCTGTTGACTTTTAAAATACAGCCACTTACCTGTCCCTCGGTCCGGCAATGTCCTCACCACGGCTGGTTTCACTCATTCTTCTCTCCCTGGTGCCGGAATCTTCAGTGTGGGCACCCGGCTGTGACAGCTTACGGCATCATTCGGGTGCCCACTGCCCATGTGCGAGAACCGCTGTGAATGGACTCGACCTGTCACGTCCCAGAAGACAACGAGGAAGGAGGGGGGAGGACAACTTCCGCTGGACATCTTGCTTACTACTCTTCAAGTGATCACACTGCTGTCAATCACAGCCAGTCAGCCAATGAGGGGGGGCTGTGAATGGACACAGTGCAGTGGGTGCCCCCATAGCAAGCGGCTTGCTGTGGGGGAACCTGACAGGAGCAAGGGACCAGCAGGGCATGCGGGGGACCCAGGAAGAGAAGGAACCAGTGCAAAACCACTGCACACAGCAGGTAAGTATAGCATGCTTGTTATTTTCCACAAAAAAAAAATGAACATTTAGAAACGCTTTAAGGCTGCACCAGAGAGGCAGCGGCCCAAACCCGAGGAGGGATTACTGTCAGCATCCACCATTGGGCACAACAGACTGGGGGCACATCTCAGAACCCACCCACACAATCCCCCACCTACAACCAGTGATTGGTCCAGTCGGTCCAGCGCAGTCTTCAGCACAAACAAGATGCTGCTCTGTCCAAGACCACCATCTTCTCAGTTGCTCCTTCTGCGTTTTCATCCTTCTGTACCCTCGGTTCACATCCGTGCGGGTGGTGCAGCTGCGGATCCCCATGAAAATCCGTGCAGCCGCACCACCCACACAGACAAATGCGGACCCGCGGACGAATGCCCATAGTTCTAATGGCACGCCGCCCGCACTGGGAACCTCGGCTGCATTTTCCAAAGTAGTGCAGGGACTTCCCTGCGTGTCACGGGCATGGGAGTCCATTCAAATGAATGGGCTCTCGTGCCCGTGTAAAACGGGGCCCGCACGGCCACATAGATGTGAACTGGGGGCCATTCTCTGGGGCTGCCATGGATGAGGTAACTCCTGTGCATGTACACTGGAATTACATTATCCCGGCCCCTGACCAATAGGGAATGCTGAGGGCCACCAAGAGCAAGAATCACCTATAGGAAAAAATGGGGCCACAGCAGGCAAGCACAGGATCCAGCTGGGACCTTGTCAAAGGAAAGAGCACCGGATCAGGGGGGAAGGTAAGTCTTCTCAGGTGGGCAGAATTATTAAAGGATAACTTTACCTAACTCCTTCCAGTCCGGACACTTCCCCCCCCCCCCCTTTCCAGTCCAGACACTTCCCCCCCCCCCCTTCCAGTCCAGACACTTCCCCCCCCCCCCTTCCAGTCCAGACACTTCCCCCCCCCCCCTTCCAGTCCAGACACTTTCCCCCCCCCCCCCCCTTCCAGTCCAGACACTTCCCCCCCCCCCCCCCCTTCCAGTCCAGACACTTCCCCCCCCCCCCCCCTTCCAGTCCAGACACTTCCCCCCCCCCCCCCTTCCAGTCCAGACACTCCCCCCCCCCCCCCTTCCAGTCCAGACACTTCCCCCCCCCCCCCCTTCCAGTCCGGACACTTCCCCCCCCCCCCCCCTTCCAGTCCGGACACTTCCCCCCCCCCCCCTTCCAGTCCGGACACTTCCCCCCCCCCCCCCCCTTCCAGTCCGGACACTTTCCCCCCCCCCCCCTTCCAGTCCGGACACTTTCCCCCCCCCCCTTCCAGTCCAGACACTTCCCCCCCCCCCCCTTCCAGTCCAGACACTTCCCCCCCCCCCCCCCCCCCTTCCAGTCCAGACACTTCCCCCCCCCCCCCCTTCCAGTCCAGACACTCCCCCCCCCCCCCCCTTCCAGTCCAGACACTTCCCCCCCCCCCCTTCCAGTCCGGACACTTCCCCCCCCCCCCCCTTCCAGTCCGGACACTTCCCCCCCCCCCCCTTCCAGTCCGGACACTTCCCCCCCCCCCCCCCTTCCAGTCCGGACACTTTCCCCCCCCCCCCCTTCCAGTCCGGACACTTTCCCCCCCCCCCCTCCAGTCCGGACACTTTCCCCCCCCCCCCTTCCAGTCCGGACACTTTCCCCCCCCCCCCCCCTTCCAGTCCGGACACTTTCCCCCCCCCCCCTTCCAGTCCGGACACTTTCCCCCCCCCCCCTTCCAGTCCGGACACTTCCCCCCCCCCCCCCCTTCCAGTCCGGACACTCTCTCCCCCCCCTTCCAGTCCGGACACTCCCCCCCCCTTCCAGTCCGGACACTTTCCCCCCCCCCCCCTTCCAGTCCGGACACTCCCCCCCCCTTCCAGTCCGGACACTTTCCCCCCCCCCCCCTTCCAGTCCGGACACTTTCCCCCCCCCCCCCTTCCAGTCCGGACACTTTCCCCCCCCTTCCAGTCCGGACACTTTCCCCCCCCTTCCGGTCCGGACACTTTCCCCCCCCCCTTCCGGTCCGGACACTTTCCCCCCCCTTCCGGTCCGGACACTTTCCCCCCCCTTCCGGTCCGGACACTTTCCCCCCCCTTCCAGTCCGGACACTTTCCCCCCCCTTCCAGTCCGGACACTTTCCCCCCCCTTCCAGTCCGGACACTTTCCCCCCCCTTCCAGTCCGGACACTTCCCCCCCCCCTTCCAGTCCGGACACTTTCCCCCCCCTTCCAGTCCGGACACTTTCCCCCCCCTTCCGGTCCGGACACTTTCCCCCCCCCTTCCGGTCCGGACACTTTCCCCCCCCCTTCCGGTCCGGACACTTTCCCCCCCCCTTCCGGTCCGGACACTTTCCCCCCCCTTCTGGTCCGGACACTTTCCCCCCCCTTCTGGTCCGGACACTTTCCCCCCCCTTCCAGTCCGGACACTTTCCCCCCCCTTCCAGTCCGGACACTTTCCCCCCCCTTCCAGTCCGGACACTTTCCCCCCCCTTCCAGTCCGGACACTTTCCCCCCCTTCCAGTCCGGACACTTTCCCCCCCTTCCAGTCCGGACACTTTCCCCCCCTTCCAGTCCGGACACTTTCCCCCCCCCTTCCAGTCCGGACACTTTCCCCCCCTTCCAGTGCGGACACTTTCCCCCCCCTTCTGGTCCAGACGCTTTCAGCCCCCCACCCCCCCTCCTTCCTTTCCAGGCCAATTTTCAGCTTTCAGCACCATCACACTTTGAATGACAATTGCGCAGTTATGCAACACTGCACCCATATGAATTTTTAGCATTTTTTTTTTAGACAGATAAAGCTTTATTTTGGTAGTATTTATTCATCGCTGGGATTTTAATTTTTTTTTTGCTATATAAAAGAAAAAGTTCAAAAATTTTGGGAAAAAAAAAAAAAAAAAAGTGTTTTTCTTATAACATTTTTCAAATAATCTTTCTTCATAAATCTTGGCCAGTATTTATTCAGTTATCTTTTTAGTAGAAAAAAAAAAAAAAAAAAAAAAGATAATCCAAATTAGTTTTTAACCAAAAATTATAATTTTCAGAAACTTTTTTAATTTTTATTTTTTTTTTATATTATTTAGGTTTTTTTTTTTTTTACATACTGTCACCCTAGCAGTACAGTGTCACCATAGTGACACTATCAGTGATCACATGATCAGGACCTCACACTGAGGTCCCGTACAGCGATCGGTGTTCCTCCGGACACAGTGGGCACCAGATCGTGGGTCCCAGGGAGCACGCACAGGCTGTAAATGCGGGCGCCGTTTATGAACAGCCACCCGCTCCTGTACTGCTCCCATCCAGCCGTTTATGTACATGGGCCGGAAAGGAAGTGGTTAAAGCTAATCACATACACAAAACTCTATAGCAGGGATCTCCAAATTACAGCCCTTCAGGTGTTGAGGAACTGCAAGTCCCATGAGGCTTTGCAAGACTGACAGCCACAGGCATGACTCCCAGAGGCATGATGGGACTTGTAGTACTTCAACAGCTGGAGGGCCATAGTTTGGAGACCTCTGCTCTATAGGATTCTTTTCAATAGATTGGTCTTACCTTGATGCCATTGAGCGCTTTGTGCTGAGAATTTCCATTACTGGCCCCATCTTTTCTGTGATGTTTCCTTTCTTCTCCATTATGTCTCTTCCTAAATATACAATGACTTAGGTCACTTGTTCCCGAGATCAGGTCTGCTCAGTGTGTGTGTCTCATCGGTGTCTAGGTACAGATCAGCAGTGACCCGGCAATGAAATGTGTACCCTGCTGATTAACCGTGCCGCTACTATCCCGGTTATGACCGTTACTGAAATACGCTCACCGGCCTCTTCATTGGCTCCACCTGTTCAATTGTTTGGTAACACAACCTGATAATCAGCCAATCATATGGCAGCAACTCAATGCATGTAGGCATCTAGAAGTGGTGAAGACGACTTATTTATTTTATATTTTTATATATATATATATATATATATATATATATATATATATATATATATATATATAACAAACTCATGCAGACTCCACCCCCGCAACATCGCCAAAATCTGCACGTTCCTAACCCCAGAAACCACTAAACAGCTCATCCACTCCCTCATCATATCACGACTCGACTACTGCAACTCCCTCCTCACTGGCCTGCCTCACCGCTGGCTATCCCCGCTTCAGTCCATCCTGAATACGGCTGCCAGACTCATCCACCTTTCCAACCGCTCCATCTCCGCCACCCCCCTCTGCCAATCCCTCCACTGGCCTCCATTCAGTGTCCGCCACCCCCCTCTGCCAATCCCTCCACTGGCCTCCACTCAAGTGTCCTCCACCCCCCTCTGCCAATCCCTCCACTGGCCTCTACTCAGTGTCCTCCACCCCCCTCTGCCAATGCCTCCACTCAGTGTCCTCCACCCCTCTCTGCCAATCCCTCCACTGGCCTCCACTCCCCTCTGCCAATCCCTCCACTGGCCTCCACTCCCCTCTGCCAATCCCTCCACTGGCCTCCACTCCCCTCTGCCAATCCCTCCACTGGCCTCCACCCCCCTCTGCCAATCCCTCCACTGGCCTCCACCCCCCTCTGACAATCCCTCCACTGGCCTCCACCCCCCTCTGACAATCCCTCCACTGGCCTCCACTCCCCTCTGACAATCCCTCCACTGGCCTCCACCCCCCTCTGACAATCCCTCCACTGGCCTCCACCCCCCTCTGACAATCCCTCCACTGGCCTCCACCCCCCTCTGACAATCCCTCCACTGGCTTCCGATTGCGCAACGGATCAAATTCAAAATCCTAACACTGACGTACAAAGCCGTCCACCATACAGCCCCGAACTACATCACTGACCTAATATCCAAGTACCACCCAACACGCACACTCCGCTCCTCACAAGACCTCCTTCTCTCTAGTTCCCTGGTCTCCTCCTCCCATGCCCGCCTCCAGGACTTCTCCAGGGCGTCACCCATCCTCTGGAACTCCCTACCCCAATCCATCAGACTATCACCTACTCTCCTCTCCTTTAGGCGCACCCTGAAAACCCATCTCTTCAGGGAAGCCTACCCCACCCCCTGCTAATTGCTGACCTCCTCCACTCTACCTACCACTCCATCCCCCACAGCTATCTCCTCCTGTACCACCATCCCCCCCCCTCCTAGATTGTAAGCTCCAAGGAGCAGGGCCCTCGATCCCCTCATGTTTTGCATTGTATTGGTATTGTTCTGTCACATGTTCTGTCCCACTTTGTAATGTACAGCGCTGAGCGAACTATTGGCGCTTTATAAATACTGTATAATAATAATATATACACACAAATATACACATATATACATACATATACACACACACACACACACACACACACACACACACATACATTCACATCAGTCCCCGCCCCCGAGGAGCGTACAATCTAAGGTCCCTAACTCACATTCATACATAAACATACTAGAGCCAAATTAGACAGGAGCCATTTAACCTACCAGCATGTCTTTGGGATGGGGGAGGAAACCAGAGTACCCGGAGGAAACCCACACAGGCACAGGGAGAACATGCATACTCCAGGTAGGTGGTGCCGTGGCTGGGGACTCGAACCGACGACCCGAGTACTGCCAGGTGGAAGTGCTAACTATTTAGCCACTGTGCTGCCCATATCTGAAGTTCAAACCGAGCATCAGAATGGGGAAGAAAAGGGATTTAAGTGACTTGAACGTGGCATGATTGTTGGTGCCAGACAGGCTAGTCTGAACATTTCAAAAACTGCTGATCTCCTGGGATTTTCACTCACAACCATCTCTGAGGTTTACAGAGAATGGTCTGAAAAAGAGAAAATATCCAGTGAAAGCAGCTGTGTGGACGAAAATGCCTTGAGAGAGGAGAATGGGCAGGGGGTTAATTTGAGAACCGAGATGACCACAGCAGACTTTGCTCTGCCTGTCATAGTCCTCAAGCCGTGTGCAAATTCTTTTCAGCCTACAGAATTGTCCCCTTTCAACAAGTCTAAGGGTAGATGGAGGAGGAGCCTGAACATGGCGGCTGCGGGGAGCGAGTGGCTCTAGCTCGCTGCTAGGACCCGCTTCCCGACCTCCCTAGGGACCCGCTAAAGAAACCGCCTCACCGGAGTCTGGAGGGCAGTGGAGCTGAGCCCGGAGAGCCGGGGATGGCCGTGACATGGAGGCTGTAGAGGCGCGCCGGTTCCCCCGGCGCTGTGTAGAGCTGGGAAGTGAGGTGACGTGGAGGGCGCACGTGACCAGCCGCGGAGGATCTCTGGGGGAAAGCAGAGACCGGTCGGCGTCCTGATATGACAGGGAGCTGTTGCTCCTCTGTTACCGGCTTTTTAGGGCTCATAACCCCCGGCTTGCTGCTGAATATAACCCTCGGCCGGCTAACTGATCCTGGGCCAGGGAGACCCGGGAATACCAGAAGACCCACCCTGCGTCCCTGGGGCGAAGTTTAGAGAAAAAAGCGAAGCACAGCATCGGAGACCCAGAGGACCCCCCCCCCCCCCCAGGACTGAGCTGATGTGAAGGACCTACATCCAAGCCTGGAGCCGCTGTCGGGGTGAGTGAGAGCTGATGTGAGTGTGTGGTGTAATAGACCCCTAAGTGACAGTGGGGGACAAAGGGGCTAAGGAGGTGAGGGGAGGATTCCCTGGGTCAAGAAGAGAACAAAAGAAGAGCCCTAGGTGCTTTAGGAGAACAAAAAAAAAAAAATAAGGAAAAATTATAAGTATATCTGGTCCACAAATCACAAAGGAGCGGTATAACCCCATCTAGAGAATATAGAAGACAAAAGACATATAGAGGATATGAAGAATAAAGGCCCCAAGGGAACAGGGCTCAAAGGGTCTCAAACAGGCACGATAAAGAAGTTTACATCACATGGAAATATTACGCCAGAAAGGGCCCAAGGCGCAAGTGCAAAAGGGGAAATGGACATTAGCTTAGGAAATAGCCCTAGATTATCACTGGATATGAATAGCTCCTGTAACCAACAAATAGCGGTTGGCTTGGGGAAACAAGATCTTGATGGTGAACTACAAGTACCAAATAAGGAGATGATAGAAATGTTTCAAAATCTGGAGAAAATGATAAAACATGAAATGACAGCTATTTGCAATGATTTAGGACATTTGCTATTGAGAATGGAAGAAACAGAGGAGAAAGTTAAAACCCAGGCCCAAACCATAGATAATCTATGGAAAAAAACAATCCATCTGGAGAAAACTCAGAAAAAACTGCTCTATAGGATGGAAATTCAAGAAAATAAAGAAAGAAGGAGCAACCTTAGAGTATGCGGAATCCCAGAGTCTGCAAAAGGGGAAACATTATATGAACTAGTTAATAAAATTTTAAATTTCATAAGAGACAGACCTGAAACAGACGGGATCAAACTAGATGGAGTGTTCAGAACAGGAAAGTTCAAACAAGCGAATGAGAAAGAAAGACCGAGAGATATAATTGTCCAGTTCCAAAAATTTGGGGTCAAAGAGGAGATATGGAAGAAGATTAAGGGAAGATCAGTGATTAAATATGGAGACTTGACTATCCAAATTTATGCGGATTTAACATCAGAGACTCTTTGGAGGAGGAGATCCCTGAGACCCCTGTTGGAGCAAATGAGAAATCAGAATGTGCAGTATAGATGGGGTAATGCAGCATCTCTAACTGGATGAAAAAATGGGGTTACAGCTTATCTGAGATTCCCGGAAGAACTGAGGGACTTTTGTGATAGACTGGACTTGCAAAGAGTGGAGATAGCTGGGTGGGAAGAAGAAGAAGAAGAAGGAAGAGGAGTTACGGCCGATACAAGAAAAGAGGACTGGCAGCGGGTGGGGGGGGGGGGAGGGGGCGAAGCAGGGAGGTCCAGGGGTTGGTGAGAGAAGGGAGAGAGAATTAAGTACATAATATGTTTTTTCCCTTTTTTTTTTTTTTTTGTGTGTTCTCTCCCATCCTCCCCTGCCCCACCCCTGTCGTTGTGGAAGCCCTTCAGGAAGCTCCGGTTAAGGGGGGGAATAAAGGTTATTGTCGAGCCCAATTGACAGAGAAAGGGGATCTGGGGAGGTCGGAGGAGAGGTAGCCGTCCATGGGCGGAGCTTACTCCCAAAAATTTTAAATCAATCGTGGAGTTGGATCCACAAATGATATGTAGGCAGGTTGTAAGCCTAAATATGGGTAGGGGAAAAATAAGGAAGGGGGGGTGGAGGTGGGGGGGTGAGATGGGGATTGGGGGGTGGGGATGGGCGAGGGAGTTAGGGTGGGAGAGAGTAGGGGGAGGGGAGGTTGGGCTAATATTCTGCAAGATAGTAGGGCCTAAAAGGAGGAGGCGAGTTAGAGGAGAGATAGATAGAATTAAGGAGGATGGAAGAAATACAGGTTATAACATATAATGTGAATGGGTTGAACTGCCCTAGGAAAAGATTTAAGTTGTTTAAAGAGCTACACCATAGGGCAACAGCAGTGGTATTTTTACAGGAAACACATTTCGAGATAAAGTCAAATGTGAAATTAAAATCTAAATATTATCCAACATGGTATTATGCTGACTCTCCAATTAAAAGAGCAAAAGGGGTGGCAATAGGGTTGGCAAAGAACATCAGATTTGAGGTGGAAGATAGAAAGACCGATCCGGAGGGGAGATTCCTGTTCTTGAAAGGTAAATTACAGGGAATAGAGTGCACGTTAGCCAATATATATTGCCCTAATAAAAAACCGGAGAGCTATTTGAAGGGTCTGCTGAAAAAATTGATGGACTTTAAAAGAGGGCATTTGATAGTAGCAGGAGATTTTAATCTCTGCATGGACCCACAAAAAGATACAACCTCCCCTGTGCAGAGAGAAGGTGGTAGGTCTTTGAGAGCTTTGAAAAAAGCGATCCACGAGTACCAACTGGTGGACACCTGGAGAATAATGCATATGAAAGACAGAGACTATACCTTCTTCTCCAATGCACATGAGACATACTCGAGACTGGACTATATCCTAATAGATCATCAACTTATAGAACCGTTGGTTAAAATAGAAATAGAGATGAGTACATTCTCAGATCATGCCCCTGTCATAATGAAAATGGGATGGGGGAAACGGTGGACGGGAGGCCTAGGATGGAGACTAAATGAGGCCCTTCTTTTGAACGAGGATATAGCTCAGAAGATTGGGGAAGAGATTAAAGTATATTTTAAAGAAAATGAGACAGGGGAAGTATCGACAGCTACAGTATGGGAAAGTCACAAGGTATATATAAGAGGAATCCTGATTGCAATGGGAGCAAGGAAAAAAAGAGAAAGAAGAGAGAGGGTCAGTGGGCTCCTAAAAGAAATCATGGATTTGGAGCAGATACAAAAGAAGAAAACAACAAGAGAAACAAAACAGAAGTTAATAGATAAAAAAGATGAGCTAGAGAGACTGATGGAAGAGGAGAGGAAAAGAGTATATAATAAGGTACTAAGTGAAAGATATAGATGGGGAGATAGACCAGGAAAATACTTAATGAGAGCTTTGAATAAAAAGAAAAATAGAAATTATATAGAAAAGATAAAAAATCCGAAGGGGGAGTTGGTATATTCAACTAAAGAGATTATTAAAGTATTTACGGAGTACTATAGAAAGTTATATAATATTAGCCCCCAAAGCTCGTCAAAAGAAAATGGAGAGGATATTAAAGAAAAAAGGAAGACCTATTTAAAAAACGCAGGATTACCAAAGTTAAGTGAAATACAACTGAACTCCCTAGATGTGGAAATTTCCCAAGATGAAATAAAAGCAGCAATAAGAAGTACGGGGGGTGGAAAAAGTCCAGGACCGGATGGGTACACAGTTAATTACTATAAAAAATATAGTGAAATATTGTTACCTAAGCTAAAGAAGTATATGAACGAGCTGGGAGGAGGGATGAAGAGTAGAAGAGAATCTCTTCAGGCCCATGTTGTACTCATTCATAAGGAAGGAAAAGACCCCTCTCAGTGCTCTAGTTATAGACCAATTTCATTATTGAACATCGATACTAAGCTGTACGCAAAGGTGCTAGCAAATAGGCTGAAAGATTTAATGCCAGAATGGATCCATGGAGATCAGGTGGGCTTTGTTCCAGGGAGAGAGGGTAGGGACAACGGGTTGAGAACTCTGATGCTAATCCAGAAAAGTAGAAAAGGAAAAGCCCCGGTGGTGCTGCTGTCGATTGATGCCGAAAAGGCGTTCGATAGAGTGGATTGGGGCTTCATGATGGACAACTTAGAAGTGCTGGGGATTGGAGAGAGAATGCGTGAGTGGATAGGTAAATTATACAGGGAGCCCACCGCAATTATTACGGTAAATGGAGAGAGATCAGAATCCATAGGGATGTCCAATGGAACAAGACAGGGCTGTCCTCTGTCACCCCTGCTATATGTTTTGTCATTGGAACCTTTGTTGTCAATGATAAGGAATAGTGGTGCGGTAAAGGGAATTCAGATCGAAAATATAGAACACAAAGTAGCGGCCTATGCAGATGACCTATTATTCTATGTAGGTAACCCCCGAATAACATTACCAAATATAATGACATTTTTGAAGGAGTATGGGGAACTATCAAACTTAAAAATTAATCCAACAAAAACAGAGATCCTGAACATCAATATATTAAAGAGTGAAAAGGAAAAGTTACAAAAAGAATTCCCCTTTATATGGAGAGAAAAAGATTTAAAATACCTAGGGATAAAACTCGCTATCTCTTACAAACAACTGTATAGATTAAACTATATTTCCTTAATAAATGAGATCAAGGAAGAATTGAAAAGATTAGGAGGAAACCCATCATGGATAGGACGTATAAACCTAGTTAAAATGGTAATTATACCTAAAATACTGTATAGATTCCAAATGGTTCCGATCAAACTCCCAGAGGCTTTTTTTAAGATAATAAAAAAAATGTTAACAAGATATATTTGGAGGAATAAAAAACCAAGAATATCATATGAAATACTGAGTAGGACTAAAGAAAAAGGGGGAATGGGACTACCCGACGTCAAGAGATATTATAAAGCAGTAATTTTAGCAAGAATTTATGATTGGACATTTAACCAGAAGGGGAAGAGTTGGGTAAAAATTGAAAATGCACTGAGTGGGATTAGTTTGAGTAATATGATATGGATTCCAGCACATTTTAGAAAAATTAATGAAAACACAAGTAATTACACTCTAAATGTTCTAAGGGTATGGGATAATTTACACAAAAATATGAAATGGGAATTCAACTCTATATTAATGCCTCTTGCAAATACTGATTATTTCCCCCCAGGAAAGGATGAGATATCAGGGAGATGGTTTGAGAGGGAAGATGTCCAACTGAGAGATGTACTGGTAGAGGGGAAATTGAGATCATTTAAAGAACTTAAAGAGAAGAAGGGAGATATTTTTATTAGAATAGATGAGTGGAAATATCACCAACTAAAATGCTTTATTGGGAAATTACCAAAACCCTTGAGATTAAAGAAGGAGTGGAATATGTTTGAAAGGTTGTTAGAAACACGTAGAGATGGGAAACATGGTATTGCTAAAACTTATAGAATACTCACAGAATTAGACACAGACACAAAGTTAATTTTTATAACGAGGTGGGAAAGAGATATGGAGGTGGTGTTAGATGAGGATCAACAGAAAAAGATATTTAGATTGACACATGAGAACGTTAGTATGAGAGAAGTGGAGGTCAATTATAAATGTTTGACACGATGACACATTACACCGAGTATTGAGCACAGGATGAGTGTGGAGAATTCAAAAATGTGTTGGAGAGGATGTGGAGAGATAGGCACAGTGTTTCACATGTGGTGGCAATGTCCGAAAATTCAGGCTTTTTGGAAAACAATAGTTAAATTGATAGAAATAATAACTGGAAATGACATAGGGTTAGACCCAACGATGTGTCTTTTACATAATGTCGAGACAACAGTAAATAAATATAAAGAATCAGGCGTATGGTATTATTTAAATGCTGCAAAAGGGTTGATACCCAAGTTCTGGCAGAAAACAGAGGTGCCGAAGGAGGAAGACTGGATCAACAGAGTAAATCAGATCAGTAGAATGGAAAAATCTTACTATATGCAGGAAGATAGGCTGGGAACATACTATTCGAGATGGGAAAAATGGGAAAAATCAAAAGTGAAAGAGAAATATAGAAAATCTTAAATTAGGAAGTTATTTAAAGTGATTGGGCCTCGTGAGACTGGAAAACTTGCAGAGGGGAGGGAGGGAGAGGGAGGAGGGGGAGGAGGGGAATGAGGGGGGAGGGGAGGGAAAGAAAAGAGTTATTAGAAGGGGTAAAATAGAAATGTTAAGACTACTTAAATGTATTGTGTTTCTTTTTATGAAATTTTTTGTAATAACATGAAAAACCAATAAATATTTAAATTAAAAAAAAAAATTTTAAAAAAAGAGAGAGGAGAATGGGCAGACTGGTTGGAGATGACAGAAAGGCAACAGTAACTCAAATAATCACTCGTTACAACCAAGGTATGCAAAATACCGTCTCTGAACGCACAACACCTTGAACCAGATGGGCTACAGCAGCAGAAGACCACACCCGGTGCCACTCCTGTCAGGTAAGAACAGGAAACGGCGGCTACAATTCGCACAGGCTCACCAAAATTGGAAAACAGAAGATTGGAAAAACATTGCCTGGTCTGAGGAGTCTGGATTTTCCTAGAGATGGTTGTGCGTGAAGATCAGCAGCTTTTGAAAAGCTCAGACCAGCCCGTCCGGCAGCAACAACCATGCCACGTTCAAAGTCACTTACATCCCCTTTCTTCCCTATTCTGATGGTCGGTTTGAAATTCAGCAAGTCGTCTTCACCACGTCTAGATGCCTACATGCATTGAGTTGCTGCCATGCTATTGGCTGATTAGCAATTTGTGTCACTGAGCCATTGAGTAGCTGTACATTCATGTGGACAAAGCAGTCAATTTCCCGGGGCTCAGTGTCTGGTGTGGACTCATCCTGCGGTTTAAATGGACCATTCTTTTTTTGAAGGCACAGTCCAGTGCACCTCGACCTGCACTGCACATCCATGTCACCCGTCATTCATGCGGTTTATGCGGATGAGCAATTTTACTTCCAGCAAGATGGCGCACCACCACACTACCCCCGAGACGTGCCTACCTTGATGACATTCTGCCAGGACGCTGGATGGGGCGTAGAGGTGCTTTTGAATTTGAAACAATTACTAAGTGGGAAAAAGGATCCCCCCTTTTCCCCTTCTAAAAATGACTTGTAAACTCAATCAGGTGTAGCTCATCACCACCTCAATGGCACACAAAATCATTGGACTTCTCCAGAGCTTCCCCCATCCTCTGGAACGCTCTACCCCAATTTATCAGACTATCGCCTACTCTGCTCACTTTTAGGCGATCTCTGAAAACCGATCTCTTCAGGGAAGCCTATGCTGCCCTCAGCTAATAATGGAATCTTCTACTCCTCCTACCAGTCCATCCCCCACAGTTATTACCTTTTGTACCACCAGCCCCTCCCTCCTAGATTGTAAGCTCCCAGGATCAGGCCCTCCTATCTCTCTTGTATTGAACTGTATTGTTGCTGTATTGTCTCCCATTATCTTGTAAAGCGCTGAGCACACTGTTGGCGCCATAAATCCTGTATAATAATAATAATAATAATAATAATATATAAATCCTGAATAATAATAATAATAATAATAATATATAATTCCTGTATAATAATAATATATAAATCCTGTATAATAATAATAAATAAATCCTGTATAATAATAATAATAATAATAATAATATATAAATCCTGTATAATAATAATAATAATAATAAATAAATCCTGTATAATAATAATAATATATAAATCCTGTATAATAATAATAATAATATATAAATCCTGTATAATAATATTAAATAAATCCTTTATAATAATATATAAATCCTGTAGAATAATAATAAATCCTGTAGAATAATAATAATAACTGATCAGCTGGAGTCATTTTGATTAGCTCAGCATGAAAAAGAGCTTTCCTGCAGTATTTCAGTCCCTTGTAGTGCAACTGAAGCAAATGATCAACTAAAGCAGGGGTCTAAAAAAAACTGTGGCCCAAGGGCCGGGTGTGGCCCTTTGCCACCCTTTATCCGGCCCACGGGGCACTATTCCTCCCACTGAGACCAACAATGGGGCAGTACTTCTTCCCATGAAACCAATGAAGGTGTACTATTCTTCCCACTAAAACCAGTGGTGGGGTACTACTCCTCCTACTGACCAACAACCCTGAGGCCATGTTTATTCTCACTGATGCTGAAGCCAGGAGATTTTCTACCCTCACTGGCCCTATTCCAGCCCTCCTAAAGTCTGAAGGACAGTATACTGGCCCTATGTTTGAAAACCCCTGAACTAGAGAGTGGCAAGGCACTGTTACCGGGATAAAGTTGTGGACAGGCACAAGTCAGGAGATGGATACAACATTTCAAAGGCTTTATCAATGCCTAGAACCAGAGTGAAGTCTATTATTAAGAAGTGGAAGGTATTTGGTAGAACACAGACCCTCCCTGGATCAGGACGTCCCTCCAAACTGGATTAAAGAGCCAGGAGGAAACTGGTCAGAGAGGCGACCAACAGGCCTCCCGCAACTCTGAAGCCAAGTCAGGAATTGATGACAGAGAGCGGTCATTGTGGTCATGTGACACCGATATCAAAAATCCTCCGCAAATGTGGCTTGTATGGGAGGGTGCAAGAAAAAAGCCGCTCCTCAAGAAAGGCCACCACTGAGCTTTGCCAAAAGGCACCTTGAAGATTCTGAGGTCACATGGAGAAAGGGGTTCTGGTCAGAGGAGACGAAAATGGAATGATTTGGTCTCAACACTAAACAATATGTCTGGTGGAAATCCAATCCAGATCACTTTCCAAATACCACCATTCCTACAGTGCAGCATGGAGGGGGGATATCCTGTTATGGGGGGGTGGTAATATCCTGTTATGGGGGGGGTAATATCCTGTTATTATTATTATTATACAATATTTATATAGCGCCAAACGGTATGCTCAGCGCTGTACAATAGCGAGGGGGACATAACATGAGACAAGACAGTAACAATACAATACACGAGGGGTTCGAGGGCCCTGCTCTTTCGATCTTACAATCTAGGAGGGAGGGGAAGGTAGTACAGGAGGAGATGGCTGTGGGGGATGGAGTGGTGGAGGTCAGGTGTTAGGTGAGGTTGGGGTAGGCTTCCCTAAAGAGGTGGGTTGTTAGGGTGCGCCTGAAGGTGAGGAGGGTAGGTGACAGTCTGATGGATTGGGGTAGGGAGTTCCAGAGGATGGGGGAAGTCCTAGAGAAGTCCTGGAATTGGGCGTGGGAGGAGGAGACCAGGGAGCTAGAGAGTCCTGTGAGGAGCGGAGGGCACGGGTAGGGTAGTATTTGGGTATCAGGTCAGTTAGGTAGTTTGGGGCGGCGTTGTGAATGGCTTTGTAGGTGAGAGTTAGCAGTCTGAATTTGATGCGTTGGGCAATCGGGAGCCAATGAAGGGATCGGCAGAGGGGGGAGGCGGATGTGGAGCGGTTGGTGAGGTGGATGAGTCTGGCCGCTGAGTTCAGGATAGACTGGAGTGGGGATAGCGTTCGTTTGGGTAGGCCAGTGAGGAGGGAGTTGCAGTAGTCCAGGCGTGAGATGATGAGGGAGGGTACAAGTTGTTTGGTGGTGTCTGGGGTGAGGAATGTGCGTATCTTGGAGATGTTGCGGAGGTGGAGCCTGCAAGATCTAGATAACAGTTGGATGTGGGGTAGGAAGGAGAGGTAGGAGTCCAGGGTGACACCCAGGACTTTGGTGTGTGGGGTGGGAGAGATGGTAGCGTTGTTAGTAGTGATGGAGAGGATGGGGGAAGGGGCACGGGGGGGGGGGGAAAGACCAGGAACTCGGTTTTGGATAGGTTAAGTTTGAGGAAATGAAGCGACATCCAGTCTGATATGTCGTTTAGGAGGTGGGCGATGCGGGCGGAGAGTGAGGGGGTGAGGTGGGGGGTGGAGAGGTAAATTTGTGTGTCGTCGGCATAGAGGTGGTAATTGAAGCCGTGGGAATGAATAAGTTTGCCAAGGGAGGAGATGAAGATGTAAAAGAGGAGGGGGCCGAGGACAGAGCCTTGGGGGACCCCGACAGAGGGGGAGGTGGCAGTGTTGTAGGCGACGCTGAAGGAGCGTTGGGAAAGGTAGGAGGAGAACCAGGAGAGAGCAGCGTCCTTGATGCCAAGGGAGTGCAGTTTAGTAAGGAGGAGGGGGTGGTCAACAGTATCGAAGGCCGCGGAGAGGTCGAGGAGCAGGAGGACAGAGTAATGGCCATTAGCTTTGGCGGTTAGCAGGTCATTGGTGATTTTATGTAGGGCGGTTTCGGTGGAGTGTAGGGGACGGAAGCCGGACTGTAGGGGGTCAAGGAGGTTGTAATCAGTGAGGTGGGCGCTTGGGCGATTGTAGGCCAGGCGCTCAAGGAGCTTGGAAGTGAAGGGCAACAAGGAGATGGGTCTAAGGTTGTTAAGGTTAGTGGGGTCAAGGGAGGGTTTTTTGAGTATGGGGGTGATGTGTGCGTGCTTTAGTGGGGAGGGGAAGGTGCCGGTGGAGAGGGAGAGATTTAAGATGTGGGTGAGGGAACGAATGATGGAGGGGGGGGGACTGGAGGAGCTGTGAGGGGATGGGGTCCAGGGGGCAGGTGGTGAGGCAGGCTTCAGTGAAGACCTTAGAGACCTTCTCAGGGGTAGTTGGGCTGAAGGAACGGAGTGTTGGGGAGGTGTTGGTGTGCGGGGCATTAGGTATAGTGGGGGGTAGTGCAGCTTTGAGGTCGGGGGAGGGGAGGGTTGAGGGGTTGAAGGAGGGCGGGAGGCTGTTATGGGGGGTTTTCTGCAGCAGGGACTAGAGCACTTGTCAGGATAGAATGAAAAATGGACGGGGCAAAATACCATCAAATTCTGGAGGAAAATCTACCGCCATCAGCCAGAAAGTTGTCAATGGGAAGAAGGGTTACCTTCCAACATGACAATGAGCCAAAGCACACAGCACCCCCCAGTGGTTGAAGAAGGGGAATGTCTTTGCATGGCCTAGACCAGTAATGGGCAAACTACGGCCCGGCGGACCTTTTAATCCGGCCCGCGGAGCTAGGCTCCTCTCACAGTCCGCCCTGAAGACCGGTGTAGCAAAATCTGTCTCCTATGAGGATCTGTCCCCCTCGACGTATCTGCGCATGTGCCGGAGATCGCCGATCGGCTGCTAATGCCTGAAACTGGCACATGCGCAGATACGTCGAGGGGGACAGATCCTCATAGGAGACAGATTTTCATGCTACACCGGAACGGCGCGGGAACACGGCGAGAGGAACGCGCAGAGCAAAGGTAAGTGAATTGACACAGGGGGGACTTGGGGACTTAATATGGGGGATGAATTACTATAGGGGGGATGAATTACTATGGGGGATGAATTACTATAGGGGGGATGAATTACTATAGGGGGGATGAATTACTATAGGGGGGATGAATTACTATAGGGGGGATGAATTACTATGGGGGATGAATTACTATATGGGGGATGAATTACTATATGGGGGATGAATTACTATATGGGGGATGAATTACTATATGGGGGATGAATTACTATGGGGGGATGAATTACTATATGGGGGATTAATTACTATATGGGGGATTAATTACTATATGGGGGATTAATTACTATACTTACTATGGATGACACATACACATCATTCATCTACTCTTGGTCCGGCCCCCGGGTCCAATATATGAACCCATTGCGGCCCTCAAGTCAAAAAGTTTGCCCACCCCTGGCCTAGACAGAGCCCAGACTTCAACTCCATTGAAAACTGCCGTCCACAAACAGTCACCATCATATGCTGCTGAACCTGAACCGTTATGCAAAGAAGAGCGCAAAGTTAATAGAGACATCCCAACTGACTACAGACAGGCGATCCTTTTTACAACTCAGTGATTGTTTTTGATTTTTTTTTTCTGACATGTAAATACAGCAACAAAATGTGATTTTAAAGGGGGGATTCTTTTCTATACTGTGTGTGTAATATAAATAAAAATATATTTTACACACACACACACAAAGTGAAGGAAATGTGTATTTGCTCCCCCGCTGATGCTGAATGTTCGCCCCTCACACAGAAATGATCGGTCTAACAATGGAATGTTCGGTGTAACACTGAGAGACAGAATACAACAACAAATTCAGCAGAAATGCGTCTAACAAATGATGACTGATCTGCATGTTCATGAGGGAAAGAAGGATTTGATCCCCTTCACAAAACATGGCTTAGTACTTGGTGGCAAATCCCTTGTTGGCAATCACAGAGGTCAGACGTTTCCTGGAGTTGGCCCCCAGGTTCGCACACATCTCAGGAGGGATTTTGGCCCACTCCTCTTGGCAGATCCTCTCCAAGTCATTAAGGTTTGGTGGCTGACGTTTGGCAACTTGAACTTTCAGCTCCCTCCACAGATTTTCTATTGGATTAAGGTCTGGAGACTGGCTAGGCCACTCCAGGACCTTAATGTGCTTCTTCTTGAGCCGCTCCTTTGTTGCCTTGGCCGTGTGTTTTGGGTCCTTGTCATGCTGGAACACCCATCCACGACCCATTTTCAATGCCCTGGCTGAGGGGAGAAGGTTCTCACCCAAGATTTGCTGCTACATTGCCCCGTTCCACCTTCCCTTTGATGCGGTGCAGTTGTCCTGTCCCCTTAGCAGAAAAACACTCCCAAAGCAGAATGTTTCCACCACCATGTTTCACAGTTGGGATGGTGTTCTTGGGGCCATAGGCAGCATTCCTCGTCCTCCAAACACGGCGAGTTGAGTTGATGCCAAAGAGCTGGATTTTGGTCTCCTCTGACCCCAACACTTCCCACCAGTCCTGCTCTGCATCATTCAGATGTTCAGTGGCAGACTTCAGACGGGCCTGGACATGGGCTCTCTTGAGCAGAGGGACCTTGCGGGCACTGCAGGATTTCAGTCCTTGTCGGCGTAGTGTGTTACCCATTGTTTTCTTGGTGACTGCGGTCCCAGCTGGCCGGAGATCATTGACAAGATCCTCACGTGTAGTTCTGGGATGATTCCTCAGTGTTCTCATGATCATTGACACTCCACGAGGTGAGATCTTGCACGGGGCACCGGTCCTAGGGAGACTGACACTTGTTTTGTGTTTCTTCCATTTGTGAATGATTGCACCGACTGTTGTCACCTTCTCACCAAGCTGCTTGGCCATAGTTTGGTAGCCCAGTCCAGCCTTGTGTAGGTCTTCGATCCTGTTGCTGACATCCCTGGACAGCTCTTTGCCGTGGTGGAGGGTTTGGAATCTGATGGTTTGATTGCTCCTGTGGACAGGTGTCTTTTATACAGGTAAGAAAATGAGATTAGCATCTCTCCCTTTAAGAGACTGCTTCTAATCTCAGCTTGTTACCTGTGTGAGAGACACCTGGGAGCCAGAAATGCCGCTGAATGATAGGGGATGGAATACCTATTTCCCTCAGGAACATGCAGATCAGTCATCATTTGTTAGACGCATTTCTGCTGAATTTGTTGTTGTATTCTGTCTCTCAGTGTTACACCGAACATTCCATTGTTAGACCGATCATTTCTGTGTGAGGGGCGAACATTCAGCATCAGCCGGGGAGCAAATACACATTTCCTTCACTGTATGTATCCACACAGACACGGCTATGAGATGAGCAGAATTATGTCGATTCAATTACCTCGGAGTGTCCGGCCCCCCAGGTACGGTGGACGATACCTTGTTGTCTGACACACAGACGGTACGATTTATCTTTACAGGAGCAGGTTGCATCTTGTGATCCTACAATACAGAAAAGTAAAAGCTGATTTGCAGCACAACGCACCACTGACACTTTCCGGCCCCCTTCCAGTCCGGACACTTTCCGGCCCCCTTCCAGTCCCGACACTTTCCGGCCCCCTTCCAGTCCCGACACTTTCCGGCCCCCTTCCAGTCCCGACACTTTCCGGCCCCCTTCCAGTCCCGACACTTTCCGGCCCCCTTCCAGTCCCGACACTTTCCGGCCCCCTTCCAGTCCCGACACTTTCCGGCCCCCTTCCAGTCCCGACACTTTCCGGCCCCCTTCCAGTCCCGACACTTTCCGGCCCCCTTCCAGTCCCGACACTTTCCGGCCCCCTTCCAGTCCCGACACTTTCCGGCCCCCTTCCAGTCCCGACACTTTCCGGCCCCCTTCCAGTCCCGACACTTTCCGGCCCCCTTCCAGTCCGGACACTTTCCCCCCCTTCCAGTCCGGACACTTTCCCCCCCTTCCAGTCCGGACACTTTCACCCCCTTCCAGTCCAGACACTTTCACCCCCTTCCAGTCCAGACACTTTCACCCCCTTCCAGTCCAGACACTTTCACCCCCTTCCAGTCCAGACACTTTCACCCCCTTCCAGTCCAGACACTTTCACCCCCTTCCAGTCCAGACACTTTCACCCCCTTCCAGTCCAGACACTTTCACCCCCTTCCAGTCCAGACACTTTCACCCCCTTCCAGTCCAGACACTTTCACCCCCTTCCAGTCCAGACACTTTCACCCCCTTCCAGTCCAGACACTTTCACCCCCTTCCAGTCCAGACACTTTCACCCCCTTCCAGTCCAGACACTTTCACCCCCTTCCAGTCCAGACACTTTCACCCCCTTCCAGTCCAGACACTTTCACCCCCTTCCAGTCCAGACACTTTCACCCCCTTCCAGTCCAGACACTTTCACCCCCTTCCAGTCCAGACACTTTCACCCCCTTCCAGTCCAGACACTTTCACCCCCTTCCAGTCCAGACACTTTCACCCCCTTCCAGTCCAGACACTTTCACCCCCTTCCAGTCCAGACACTTTCACCCCCTTCCAGTCCAGACACTTTCACCCCCTTCCAGTCCAGACACTTTCACCCCCTTCCAGTCCAGACACTTTCACCCCCTTCCAGTCCAGACACTTTCACCCCCTTCCAGTCCAGACACTTTCACCCCCTTCCAGTCCAGACACTTTCACCCCCTTCCAGTCCAGACACTTTCACCCCCTTCCAGTCCAGACACTTTCACCCCCTTCCAGTCCAGACACTTTCACCCCCTTCCAGTCCAGACACTTTCACCCCCTTCCAGTCCAGACACTTTCACCCCCTTCCAGTCCAGACACTTTCACCCCCTTCCAGTCCAGACACTTTCACCCCCTTCCAGTCCAGACACTTTCACCCCCTTCCAGTCCAGACACTTTCACCCCCTTCCAGTCCAGACACTTTCACCCCCTTCCAGTCCAGACACTTTCACCCCCTTCCAGTCCGGACACTTTCACCCCCTTCCAGTCCGGACACTTTCACCCCCTTCCAGTCCGGACACTTTCACCCCTTCCAGTCCGGACACTTTCACCCCTTCCAGTCCGGACACTTTCACCCCTTCCAGTCCGGACACTTTCACCCCCTTCCAGTCCAGACACTTTCACCCCCTTCCAGTCCAGACACTTTCACCCCCTTCCAGTCCAGACACTTTCACCCCCTTCCAGTCCAGACACTTTCACCCCCTTCCAGTCCGGACACTTTCCCCCCTTCCAGTCCAGACACTTTCACCCCCTTCCAGTCCAGACACTTTCACCCCCTTCCAGTCCAGACACTTTCACCCCCTTCCAGTCCAGACACTTTCACCCCCTTCCAGTCCAGACACTTTCACCCCCTTCCAGTCCAGACACTTTCACCCCCTTCCAGTCCAGACACTTTCACCCCCTTCCAGTCCAGACACTTTCACCCCCTTCCAGTCCAGACACTTTCACCCCCTTCCAGTCCAGACACTTTCACCCCCTTCCAGTCCAGACACTTTCACCCCCTTCCAGTCCAGACACTTTCACCCCCTTCCAGTCCAGACACTTTCACCCCCTTCCAGTCCAGACACTTTCACCCCCTTCCAGTCCGGACACTTTCCCCCCCTTCCAGTCCGGACACTTTCACCCCTTCCAGTCCGGACACTTTCACCCCTTCCAGTCCGGACACTTTCACCCCTTCCAGTCCGGACACTTTCACCCCTTCCAGTCCGGACACTTTCACCCCTTCCAGTCCGGACACTTTCACCCCTTCCAGTCCGGACACTTTCACCCCTTCCAGTCCGGACACTTTCACCCCTTCCAGTCCGGACACTTTCACCCCCTTCCAGTCCAGACACTTTCACCCCCTTCCAGTCCAGACACTTTCACCCCCTTCCAGTCCAGACACTTTCACCCCCTTCCAGTCCAGACACTTTCACCCCCTTCCAGTCCGGACACTTTCCCCCCTTCCAGTCCAGACACTTTCACCCCCTTCCAGTCCAGACACTTTCACCCCCTTCCAGTCCAGACACTTTCACCCCCTTCCAGTCCAGACACTTTCACCCCCTTCCAGTCCAGACACTTTCACCCCCTTCCAGTCCAGACACTTTCACCCCCTTCCAGTCCAGACACTTTCACCCCCTTCCAGTCCAGACACTTTCACCCCCTTCCA
The DNA here is from genome assembly GCF_062004578.1 of Staurois parvus. Classification (NCBI taxonomy): domain Eukaryota; kingdom Metazoa; phylum Chordata; class Amphibia; order Anura; family Ranidae; genus Staurois; species Staurois parvus. The sequence continues at coordinate 8,281 of NW_028320509.1, read as the reverse complement.
GTCCAGACACTTTCACCCCCTTCCAGTCCAGACACTTTCACCCCCTTCCAGTCCAGACACTTTCACCCCCTTCCAGTCCAGACACTTTCACCCCCTTCCAGTCCAGACACTTTCACCCCCTTCCAGTCCAGACACTTTCACCCCCTTCCAGTCCGGACACTTTCCCCCCCTTCCAGTCCGGACACTTTCACCCCTTCCAGTCCGGACACTTTCACCCCTTCCAGTCCGGACACTTTCACCCCTTCCAGTCCGGACACTTTCACCCCTTCCAGTCCGGACACTTTCACCCCTTCCAGTCCGGACACTTTCACCCCTTCCAGTCCGGACACTTTCACCCCTTCCAGTCCGGACACTTTCACCCCCTTCCCCCCCAGGCCAATTTTCAGCTTTCAACGCTATCACACTTTGAATGACAATTGCGCGGTCATGCAACACTGTACCCACATGAATTTTTTTAGCATTTTTTGAGACAGATAAAGCTTTATTTTGGTGGTATTTATTCACCGCTGGGATTTTTTTTTTTTTTGCTATATAAATGAAAGTCCAAAAACTTTTGAAAAAAAGTGTTCTCTTAAAATTTTGCAAATAAATAATATTTCATCATAAATCTTGGGAAAAATTTAATCCGTTATCTTTTTAGTAAAAAACAAATAACTAAATTAGTTTATAACCAAAAAATTTAATTTTTAAACTTTTTTTTACATTTTTATTTTTTTAAATGATTATTTATGTTTTTTTTTTTTTACATACTGTCACCCTAGCAGTGAGGGTCACCATGGTGACACTGTACTACTTGTGGGGGGTGATGAACATTTTTTTTTTACACTGATTGCTGTTACACCCATAAAGGCTGTAAAAGCAATCATTTCTCCTTCTCTCTGGCTGCATTCCTGCAGCCATAGAGAAATACTGTGTGAGCTGTGATTGGTCACAGCTTGTCACATGGTACAAGGCTGTTGTGAATGGCCCTGTACCATGTGATCTCTGTGATCATTCACAGATTTCACACGTAGTAAGCAATGATGTCAGAAGGGACATCTTGCTTACTACTATTCATGTGATCACTGATTGGTCAATCTGATCACATGATCGGGACCTCACACAGAGGTCCTGTCCAACGATCTGTGTTTCTGGAGGAAACAGTGGGCACCGGATCATGGTGATGCTCCCAGGGAGCACGCACAAGCACGGGGCGGGGAGGACGTTTATAAACTGCCACCGGACCCCGCACTGCCATCATCCGGCCAATCAGTGATCACATGCAGAGTAGTAAGCAAGATCTCACTTCTGACATCATTGCTTACTACGTGTGAAATCTGTGAATGATCACAGAGATCACATGGTACAGGGCTATTCACAACAGCCTTGTACCATGTGACAAGCTGTGACCAATCACAGCTCACACAGTATTTCTCAATGGCTGGGAGGGGGTCCAGGCAAACCGCTGACTTCAGAGATCAAATACACCTACGTAGGATCTGTTTTACCTGCGGAAGAGTTTGCCGCTCCTGGGAAATACACAGCTCAGCACACCTCTGTGTATGAGAGGACAGCCTGGGATCTGACAGATGTCTCCACAATTGTCATCTATGTTCTTCAGTACAACCAACCTAACAGATGATTTGCATGTGATCACTACTGGCGGCTATAGCCGCCAGCAGCAATCGTTTTCTGCCGGCAAGGAAGGCTCCCCATCGGCAAAACAATGGCACTGTGGGAGGGATTCCCCAACAACACGGACTTTGTTGATGGTGGAATCACCCGTGGAAGAACGAAAGAAATAGTCTCCTCTATGGCTTGCCCAAGGCCTCACTTATGCAGGCCATAGATGGGTCGAACATCGGCCGATTTTTCGAACGATAAATGAAAAATGGGTCGTTCGTTAAGCCGACGTTACCACCGACGATTACAAAAATCTGCCGACTGAATCATAAAGTTCACCCCATATAACAGCCAAACTTCTGTTCCTTGAAGGTCACGGCTCATGCGCCAATTTTTTTCCGTTAAAACGATCGTCCGATTTGGCCATCATTTCCGCGAAAATCAGCCGTTTTCCGCAAATTTTCCAACATGACCGATAAAGTGCAAAAAACCCGAAAACCGGCCGACCAATTAACCCACTAACAGTGCGAAAATCAGCCGATTATTCTTTCGGATGAAAAATCGGCCGATTTTCGAACCGTCTATGGCCGGCATTAGGTTTAGACCCAAGCGTTGTCCGTTGTGTTTTGCAGAAAACGCACAGCAGTCCATTTCACGTGTTCTCCTATGGGACAGGTTCACGTCTCCGTGTTTTCACCCCGGTGCGTTTTTTTGGAAAGGGACTTTTTTTAAATGCAAAACGTTATGTTTTTGGTTCTAAAGGCTTGAAAAAAGAATGAAGCTGCAAAAAAAAAAAAAAAAAAAATGTAGTGCGTTTTTGACGCATTTTTGATGCGTTTCCTTCTGCTCAGCATTAAGTTGAAGGAAAAAAAAAAAACGCATCAAAAATGCATGTGCAAAAACGCAAAACGCACCGCAAAAATCACTGCAGACACGGATCAAACGCACATTGCATAGGTGTGAACCAAGCCTTCCATGGGCGGCTATCGGTGAAGATTTTGTCAGGCTACGTTCACGTCTGTGCGGGGGGCGCCGCTGCGGATCCGTGCGAAAATCCGTGCAGCCGCACAGAAGAATGCCGACCCGCGGGTGGGTGCCATTACTGCTAATAGCACGCCGCCCGCACTGGAAAACGCAACCGTACTGGGAAACTCGGCTGCGTTTTCAGAAGTGCCGGGACGTCTTCCTTGCGTGTCACGGGGCTCCATTCAAATGAAGGGGCTCTCGTGTCCGCGCAGAACGCATGTATGTGAACCGGGGGTAAAGCCGTATGCGCGGCCCGCACGTATGTGAACCGGTTGTAAAGCCGTATGCGCGGCCCGCACGTATGTGAACCGGTTGTAAAGCCGTATGCGCGGCCCGCACGTATGTGAACCGGGGGTAAAGCCGTATGCGCGGCCCGCACGTATGTGAACCGGGGGTAAAGCCGTATGCGCGGCCCGCACGTATGTGAACCGGGGGTAAAGCCGTATGCGCGGCCCGCACGTATGTGAACCGGGGGTAAAGCCGTATGCGCGGCCCGCACGTATGTGAACCGGGGGTAAAGCTGTATGCGCGGCCCGCACGTATGTGAACCGGGGGTAAAGCCTGATTGTTACCAGCAGAGTGTGCCTTGCGCACAGTGGGGGAGATTTACTAAAACTTTGGATGCCGATTGCTTTCTATGCAGAACTGCACCAGATTTTGCACCCTCCTGTTTTAGTAAATCAGCCCCAGTGTGTGTGAGAAGAGCAGCAGCACGGACACCAGTGGAAATCAATAGCAGGCGTCACCGCTGCCTGCATGTAGGCGCTGATTTGCTCAGCTACTGTACACGCAATCAGGGACTGTGACCTGTCCTGGACGCAGTTCTCAGCACATCTGGCCACACAGACAAGCCCTGGTTAGTCGGGTGCTTTGTATACGCCCATAGCATAGTGCTGCTGTGTCCAGGGGTGGGTTACATTCACGACAGCTGTGATCACTAGTGATTGGCTACAGCTAATCACATGGTACAGGGTGCTGTGATTGTCCCAGGTACTATGTGATAGCTGTGGGTCAATCACACCATAATCAGCACAGCTGTTATGAATTGGCATTGTGATCATGTGATCGCAGTGATCACATGATCACCGGGCCACAAGTACCGTTCTTCACGGGACTGAGATTGAGCACTGCAGTGACTTTTGCAGCAGTTGTTTTCTTATTTCGGGTCACAATCCTGCGCAATGTCCTTTTGGTCAGGTGACCGTGTGAACCGCGTTTACCCTTTGGTTCACAACTATGGCCGTGTTTTGCTCGGGCAGGAGAGACCATTCATGTGAATGGATTGCCGAGCCACGCAGGGAAGAAGTCCCGGCATTGCTTTGGAAAACGCAGCCGAGGTTCCCAGTACAGTTGCGTTTCCCAGTGCGGGTGGCGCTCCTTTAGAACTAATGGCCCCCGCCCGCGGGTCCGCAATTCCCTGTGCAGGTGGTTCTCATGCGGATCCACAGCGGCATCACCAGCATAGATGTGAACCATTTGTTACGCTTATCAGACGCCGTTTTCCCGGAAACTGTTTTCCCGCCGCCATAAACTTTGATCCTGGACCTGGCGACACGGCAAATAAATTGGCAAATCACAGAGGCACCAGCTAAGCGGCACCACCAATTCGCCATCTTTGAAGCTCAGTAAGCTCTGACATGACTCTCGTATTACTAGCCGCGCACGCAGTGAATGAGGAAAGTGAGGCTTCCCACCTGTCAGCTGGGTGTCTCATCACACAGCGGAAACAAAGGAATGTTACATCACTTTCACACCAAGCATGGCGTCACTTTCACTCCTGAGACCATCAATGCGGGGGCCCACTTCCCCGCTGACCACCAATGCCGGGGGCCCACTTCCCCGCTGACCACCAATGCCGGGGGGACACTTCCCCGCTGACCACCAATGCCGGGGACACTTCCCCGCTGACCACCAATGCCGGGGGGACACTTCCCCGCTGACCACCAATGCCGGGGGGACACTTCCCCGCTGACCACCAATGCCGGGGGGACACTTCCCCGCTGACCACCAATGCCGGGGGACACTTCCCGCTGACCACCAATGCCGGGGGGACACTTCCCCGCTGACCACCAATGCCGGGGGGACACTCCCCGCTGACCACCAATGGCCAGGGGACACTTCCCCGCTGACCACCATGCCAGGGGGACACTTCCCGCTGACCACCATGCCAGGGGGACACTTCCCCGCTGACCACCAATGCCAGGGGGACACTTCCCCGCTGACCACCAATGCCAGGGGACACTTCCCCGCTGACCACCAATGCCAGGGGGACACTTCCCCGCTGACCACCAATGCCAGGGGGACACTTCCCCGCTGACCACCAATGCCAGGGGGACACTTCCCCGCTGACCACCAATGCCAGGGGGACACTTCCCGCTGACCACCAATGCCAGGGGGACACTTCCCCGCTGACCACCAATGCCAGGGGGACACTTCCCCGCTGACCACCAATGCCAGGGGGACACTTCCCGCTGACCACCAATGCCAGGGGGACACTTCCCCGCTGACCACCAATGCCAGGGGGACACTTCCCCGCTGACCACCAATGCCAGGGGGACACTTCCCCGCTGACCACCAATGCCAGGGGGACACTTCCCCGCTGACCACCAATGCCAGGGGGACACTTCCCCGCTGACCACCAATGCCAGGGGGACACTTCCCCGCTGACCACCAATGCCAGGGGGACACTTCCCCGCTGACCACCAATGCCAGGGGGACACTTCCCCGCTGACCACCAATGCCAGGGGGACACTTCCCCGCTGACCACCAATGCCAGGGGGACACTTCCCCGCTGACCACCAATGCCAGGGGGACACTTCCCCGCTGACCACCAATGCCAGGGGGACACTTCCCCGCTGACCACCAATGCCAGGGGACACTTCCCCGCTGACCACCAATGCCAGGGGGACACTTCCCCGCTGACCACCAATGCCAGGGGGACACTTCCCCGCTGACCACCAATGCCAGGGGGACACTTCCCCGCTGACCACCAATGCCAGGGGGACACTTCCCCGCTGACCACCAATGCCAGGGGACACTTCCCCGCTGACCACCAATGCCAGGGGGACACTTCCCCGCTGACCACCAATGCCAGGGGGACACTTCCCCGCTGACCACCAATGCCAGGGGGACACTTCCCCGCTGACCACCAATGCCAGGGGGACACTTCCCCGCTGACCACCAATGCCAGGGGGACACTTCCCCGCTGACCACCAATGCCAGGGGGACACTTCCCCGCTGACCACCAATGCCAGGGGGACACTTCCCCGCTGACCACCAATGCCAGGGGGACACTTCCCCGCTGACCACCAATGCCAGGGGCCACTTCCCCGCTGACCATCAATGCCAGGGGCCACTTCCCTGCTGACCATCAATGCGAAGATGTACTTCACTGATCACCAATGTAAGGATGAATTCAACTTAGGAGTGTAAACTGATCCTTGCTGTCCTAATACACAAAAATAAAATTTCCGTGCACCATGCTAACCGCCCACGCCAGGGGCCACCTTCCACGTGCCGACCGCCCACGCCAGGGGCCACCTTCCACGCGCCGACCGCCCACGCCAGGGGCCACCTTCCACGCGCCGACCACCCACGCCAGGAGCCACCTGCCCACACAACCGCCCACGCCAGGGGCCACCTGCCACACCAACTGCCCACGCCAAGGGCTACCCTTCCCAACCGCCCACGGCAAGGGCTACCCTTCCCAACCGCCCACGGCAAGGGCTACCCTTCCCAACCGCCCACGGCAAGGGCTACCCTTCCCAACCGCCCACGCCAGGGGCCACCTTCCTCGCGCCAACCGCCCACGCCAGGTACCACCTTCCTCCGCAGACTGCCAAAAGCCACCTTCCCCACGCTGACCGCCAGGGGCCATCTTCCCCATGCTGACCGCCCACGCCAGGGGCCATCTTCCCCATGCCGACCCGCCCACGCCAGGGGCCATCTTCCCCATGCCAACCGCCCACGCCAGGGGCCATCTTCCCCATGCCAACCGCCCACGCCAGGGGCCATCTTCCCCATGCCAACCGCCCACGCCAGGGGCCATCTTCCCCATGCCAACCGCCCACGCCAGGGGCCATCTTCCCCATGCCAACCGCCCACGCCAGGGGCCATCTTCCCCATGCCAACCGCCCACGCCAGGGGCCATCTTCCCCATGCCAACCGCCCACGCCAGGGGCCATCTTCCCCATGCCAACCGCCCACGCCAGGGGCCATCTTCCCCATGCCAACCGCCCACGCCAGGGGCCATCTTCCCCATGCCAACCGCCCACGCCAGGGGCCATCTTCCCCATGCCAACCGCCCACGCCAGGGGCCATCTTCCCCATGCCAACCGCCCACGCCAGGGGCCATCTTCCCCATGCCAACCGCCCACGCCAGGGGCCATCTTCCCCATGCCAACCGCCCACGCCAGGGGCCATCTTCCCCACACCAACCGCCCACGCCAAACCCTATTTTTCTTCCATAAAAAACCTAGAACGGACAAAAAACGGATGTAAACTGATGAGAAAACAGATGTAAACTGATCCGTTTTTTTTTTAAAAAAACGTGACTGAACTGATAAAAAAAATGTAACATCCGTGTGAATTAAATAATTTTGACAAGATTTTATGCACTAAATACAAATACAGACAAATTTCAGTTTGTTTGTTTTTTTAAAAGGCAACAAAGAAAAAGGTGAAAAAGCAGATACACAACAAGACCAACCAACCTTCAGAAAACCATCTGTGCCAGGCGGGGGGCAGTACTGTCCTGTGCCAGGCGGGGGGGCAGTACTGTCCTGTGCCAGGCGGGGGGGCAGTACTGTCCTGTGCCAGGCGGGGGGGCAGTACTGTCCTGTGCCAGGCGGGGGGCAGTACTGTCCTGTGCCAGGCGGGGGGGCAGTACTGTCCTGTGCCAGGCGGGGGGGCAGTACTGTCCTGTGCCAGGCGGGGGGGCAGTATTGTCCTGTGCCAGGCGGGGGGGCAGTATTGTCCTGTGCCAGGCGGGGGGGCAGTATTGTCCTGTGCCAGGCGGGGGGGCAGTATTGTCCTGTGCCAGGCGGGGGGGCAGTATTGTCCTGTGCCAGGCGGGGGGGCAGTACTGTCCTGTGCCAGGCGGGGGGCAGTACTGTCCTGTGCCAGGCGGGGGCAGTACTGTCCTGTGCCAGGCGGGGGCAGTACTGTCCTGTGCCAGGCGGGGGCAGTACTGTCCTGTGCCAGGCGGGGGGCAGTATTGTCCTGTGCCAGGCGGGGGGCAGTATTGTCCTGTGCCAGGCGGGGGGCAGTATTGTCCTGTGCCAGGCGGGGGGCAGTACTGTCCTGTGCCAGGCGGGGGGCAGTACTGTCCTGTGCCAGGCGGGGGCAGTACTGTCCTGTGCCAGGCGGGGGCAGTACTGTCCAGACTCCAGGAGGGTTCACAGAACACAATTCAGGGAAATTCACCAAATCCACCTACCGGCTTTGGATCTTGCAGTGTGTGAGGCCGACACTCCCCGTCATCCTCCACCATTGTCTGAAGCAAGAAGAAACCACTCGGTTATAATCGGCCCGACTTCTGATCGGCTGCCATTCACTCCTCAAGCATTTGTTTCCATTTGCACCCAGTTACATCCTAAATGCAGGAGGAGCACGGCGCAAAAAGTGAACGTTGACTTTAAGTCACACCCAATAC